>NW_003852400.1:21509105-21530283 GCF_000181295.1 Otolemur garnettii
TTTACTTTTTACCTATGATCCTGCTTGGCATTCATATATGTTTATACATGAAACATATAATGTATAAGGTTATTAATTACAGCATAGGTTATGATGGCAAAAGATTAGAAACAACCTAAATGGACTTGACAAATAAGCTGTGATACATTTATACAGTAAAATATTATGCAACCATAGAAAAGGAAAAGGTTATTTCCTCATTGATATAAAGAGAGATCTCTAAAGCTTATACCTAAATAAAAGGCACAATGCAGAAATATGTTATATTTTGTGCAATAAATGAGAAAATAGGAAAATATTTCTGTTTTAAAAAACTTTAGAGGTCTAATCAAGAAACTAATAAAAATTACCACCTACTAGGGCCAATTTGGGGTGAAACCAAGTAAAAGAGAATGAGATTGCGGCTTCTCACTGTACATTTTTCTATAAAGTTTTGAATTTGGGACCTTGTAAATATATTATCCAGTTAAAAAAATGAAATTGTTTAAAAAATAAAAAATAGAAGCAAAATGCATATTGATAACGTTTTCTGCTTTAAAGTATAAGTAAATTTTGGTATTAATGTCCTATGACTCAGAACTAAGTTTGTGCTGTCAATGCTACCTGATAGATGGTGTATTTTCACTGATTCCACTTATCTTCCCAAGTAACACACAGATATTTAGTTAGTAACAGTTATAGTCTACCAATATCACATTCTCTTTAACCTCCTCCAACAATCATAATAATAATGGTAAGTAGCCTTAATTTCTGTTTCTGGTACAACAGATTTAGAAGCAGGAATGAAGGAGAAGGTGATTCTGATTTAACAAAGAGGCATGAGAGAGAAACCACGGTGGCAGTTTTCCCGTTAGAATGAGCCCTGATACTCTACTCTGTGCATCTGGATGGCCTAAGCAGAGGAAATCAGAAAGAGTCATAAACACTTTTTTGTTCTGAGCTACATTCAGTTTGAAGAGATGTATCCATGGACGGTTAAGAACCATTCGCTAGGGTTGGGGAAATATATACACTCATTGCCATTTTTCCTTTTTCTTTTAGTTCACACACTCATTGAATATTAATCTCATCTACACATGAATGGATTAATAAACTGTGGTATATGTATACCATGGAATACTATTTAGCCTTAAAAAAAGATGGAGACTTTACATCTTTTGTACTAACCTGAATATAGAATATTCTACCTAGTAAAGTATCACAAGAATGGAAAAGCAAGAATCCAATGTGCTCAATACTAATATGAAACCAGTAGATGACAAATACATATCAGAAAAGACCATTAAACTCAAGTGAGCAGGGGAGATAGGGGAGGTGAGAGAGGGATTGCTGTGTTCTCACCTAACAGGTGCATTTAACAGTATGTGGCCCACCTCCTGGGCCAGGGACACAGCTACGACTTCAATTCTACCTAACAGACACTAACAATGTAACCTAATTATCTGTTCCCTCATATTAATCTAGAATAAAAATACATAAAAAAATAAATGTTGATCTCCTTTTCTTTAA
Source organism: Otolemur garnettii (assembly GCF_000181295.1). Lineage (NCBI taxonomy): Eukaryota > Metazoa > Chordata > Mammalia > Primates > Galagidae > Otolemur > Otolemur garnettii. Next base: position 21,510,615 of record NW_003852400.1, read on the forward strand.
AAAAAAAAATGCCTGATATTAAAGGGTGCCTGATGGCATTGAATATACAAAAAGAAAAGGAGGAAATAAATTATAAATTTCAGAAATCAGCCCAGAAGTTATTGTGCAAAAATTACACTTAAAGAAAACACACCCTCATGTAATTCAACAGCCATAAAAAATAATCTGTACTGCCCTTAAGTGTAAATAAAGTTATTTTTTCAACAACAAAAATGTATGAATCTTCCACTGTGTATTAGGCACTGGTCTAGGTCTACAAGACACAGTGCTGAACTAGAAAAATTCCTTAATGTTGAGAAATTTACAGATATTACAATTAATCAGATACAGAAGAACAGAAGTCACCAAACATATTAAGAAGTATAAGGTAGGATAAATAGGAAAGCATTTTGTGTATTTTTTGACAATGATGATGATGATGATAATTTATACATGGGAAGTGCCATATTTTCTTGGCACTGTAGTAAGCTCTTTACATAGATTGTGTTATTTAATTCTCAGAAGTACCTTATATGAGGTACTTGCAATCATATTTCTGGTGTCACTGGCAAAATGGTGCCTTAAATGTGTAGTGCTGCCTTTAGAAGCCACAGTGTATGGGGAGAAGAATGACTATTAACTCAATTATTTTCTGATATGGCTTTTTAGTTATCCTTACCATAGTCTCAGAAAAGTTTAGTCTTGATGTTTGATATAACATTTGATAGCAGTTTGTTTTAGTTGTTTTTGTTAGGTGGATGGTTAGATGGGTAATTTTCTGTAATATTCATAAAAATGTTATCCTATCAAGTGGGTGAATTTTGCTTCCTCTTTTTTATTTCAAAATATTAAGGCATACAAATGTTTTCATTTTATAGATACTGCTTAAGTTGGGGCTTTTAGCGTGCTCATCACCCAAATAGTGTTCATTATACCCAATAGTCAGGTTTTTACCCCTTTTTTCCTCCCAATTTCTAGATTTCCTATGACCTTTACATGTCTTGGTGCTCAGTGTGCCCATTTACTGCCCAATTACAGTAGAACCTCTTAAGTCGACCACTCAAGAGACTACAACAAATTGGTCAACATATGGAATTAGGTCAACTTAAGGAATTGGTCGATGTACGGAGATTGTCAACTATGGAGGTTCTAAAATATATATTTTGTTAATCCACTCATGAATTGATGGACACTTAGGTTGATTCCACACTTTTGTAAATTGTGCTAGAATAAACATTTGAGTAGAGTTGTCTTTTTGATACAATGACTTCTTTTGTTATGGGTAGATATCTAGCAGTGGGATTGCTGGATTGAATGGTGGGTCTGCATCTCTATCTTTGAGGAATCTCCATTGTGTCTTCCAAAAAGGTTTTATTAATTGCAGTCCCACCAACAATGTATAAGCATTCCTTTCTCTCTGTAGCTTCACCAGTATTTATTGGTTTTTGACTTTTTAATAATGGTCATTCCAACAAGAGTAAGGACAGATGGCCTTGTATTTTTATTTTGCATTTTCCTGATGTTGTGTTGAGCATTTCTTCACATGTTTGTTGGCCATTTATCTTCTTTTGAAAAACTTCTGTTCATGTCTTTGCCCACTTTTTAATAGGGTTACTTTTTTCTGATTGATTTTTTTGAATTCTGCTGGATGAATTTTGCTTTCTTATAGGGACCAAAGAATCTTTTCTAAGAAGTTATTGAATTTTTTTCTCTATAAAAAGCATGTTTTCCTTAATAAAGGTAGCTTTAGGTTTCAGTCTGTCACATTTTAGCCTTTTCTCATAGGCAGCCTGAGACAGACAGATGACGGGTATGATCTACTTCAAAGAGTTGGTATGGGAATTAGTGGGCCTAAATCTCTTGGCTGTGAATAGAGATCCTTCAGTCCACTAAAAAATATATATATATACATATAGACTCCTATCTTGGCATTCATCACTCTTTATTAGTAAGCAGCTTTAAATTCCTTTTGGAATTAATCTGAGTAAATATAAATTTAAAAGATATCTCTTCCATGGAATTAGTGTATTCATTTAAACTGTATTGTATTATCTTTGATACAATACAGAAAGGAAGAAAAGGAAGTTGGTCTCACTTTATGGAGTGTTTTGAAATGGTATTGAAACCTATATGGGTCTCAATTTAAGAGAGAAAAATGAAAAGAGGGGAGAAACATTTAAACTTTATAAGAAGTATTTGAAAATATAACCAGAAAACTCTGATAGTATGTTAGTTTACTGATTATTTAAGAAGAGTTCAGAGACTGTTGTCATTAAACATTCCTCCATTACAACTGAAGTTATATGTCAGTGAGAAATATCATATACAACATGGATGTGCCTGCTCTTCAATTGTCGAGATCCAAATTTGCCTTTTCTCTTTTTTGCTTTCATAAATCTTTGAGAGACTGGATCCAGCTGAGTTTTCAGCTAATTGTTGCTTACATATATTATTTAAATGTAAAGTGGATGTGAGGTAGAATAGTATTTGTTAATATTCAGATTTTTCTGAATTGAGTTAGGAAGTAATTTCGACATTTAAAAACCATTTCAATTTGACTTAACAAATGAATCAAAAGACTATAAACGTGATACTTTACAGACAAGTTTAGCCATTAGTTTTCCTTCATTTTAGGAACTGACAGTCAAAACAAATGGTAGTAACATTTCTCAAGTTTAATGAATTGTTTGAGAAAAAAAGGGGTAATAAACATGAATGATTATAGTAAGACTAGGAAATTTTCTACCTTTTTACTCTAGTAAAATTTAACAAGGGGACAGATAATAGCTTACATGAAGGAAAATAAATTTGCAAAGCATTAAACTAAGAGGAAAATTTTTAACATACTAAGTATAGCTTGGCAGAACAAGAAGATATCTATCATTTTTGTATAAGAAGCACAAAAGGAACCTGCTAGTTAATTGGGTATACTTTTATAAAAAGTCTGCTGCTGCAGGTAACAAACTATACCAAATTCAATACTTAAAACAATGCATTTATAATTGCTGATGAATCTAACAGTCAGCTTGCCTGGGCCTGGTTCTGTTGATCTTGGCTGGTTTCACTCACTCAGCTGTAGAGCAGCAGGGGTCAGGCTGGTTGGATGTGAGCAAGAAGACATCTAGGGAAAAGTGAGTGATGGTGTCAGATGTCTTTCATCCTTCAGCAAACTTTCCTGGGCTTGTTCTCATCGCATGGCAGGCTTGTAAACCTAAGAGATTAGAAGTATATGAAGCATATGAAGGCCCAGAAAAAGAACTGGCACACTATCCCTTTCACTGCATTCAGTTATCCAAAACAAGACACAAATCCAACCCAGATTCAAGGGGAAAGCAAACAGATGACCCTTCTTGAGTGGAAAAGCTGCAAAGTCACATGGCAAGAGATATAAACACAAGGAAAGATTGAAAATTGGGGTCATTTTATAATCCATCCACCTTAGCAGGTGAAGATCTAGGTCTTGGCCATGGGCTGTGGAAGCTGTTTAAAATGATCAAGATCCTTTTAGCCTTTTTAAAGGATATTTCCCAAGGAATATTCAGGGGATAGGCAAGAAACTTCATTATGATGAACCAGGAGGTTCTGGTGCTAAAGACATAAAGTAGGGATGGTCAGGATATACACTCAGCAAGTAATTACAAAAGGTTGGGGGGAGATTTGAAATTTATTGTGAGAGCAAATCAAAATGAGTTGGAGAGAGTTTCAGTGACTTGACAACATCATGGCAGCCAGTGGTGGCAAAGCCTAATTTCACCTAGAAGAACATGAGCAGTACCTCCTGTTCAATATCTCATAAAACTAATTTTACAAGATTAGAAAAATTAATTTTCACTAAATTTATAAAATTAGTTTTTACTAATAGACCCATTAATTTCTGTAAAACAGAAGACCTCAGGATCTGATTATGTTCCTTTTGTGTCTTTTGTTGTAGAGTAGAAAGAACCCTTGCAACTTGATCACCTCTTCAAATGAGGGACTCATCTCCAATGATGTCAAACTCAGTGGTGTTCCAGTTTTTATTTCTCTTCCCATCACAAGTCACTCAGTCTAGTGAGGAGGAAGGCTACATACAATAATCCACTTCTGCTAATATTTCAAAAACCAATATATTGTGCCCTTCTGCCTTCCATCTGCCCGTAGCTCAACCTCTAGAATGGACTGTATCCCTTCCTAGTCTTTTCCCAATATTTGTCTCAGATGGCTGAGTTGAGAGAGATGCCCAGAGAATCTGAATACACTACTTAATCAACTCCCCACTTCCCCAAATTTTCTCCTGTTCCTCTGACCACTCTGTGTGAGTTTGGACTTTTGAGAGACTTCTGGTGAAGTTTCTTCAGGTACGTGTCTGTGTTGGAAGGTCCCCACCCCCTTGGTCCAATGTATTCTCTTATTGAGGTTGAACAGTTTCCCTGCAATCCTGATTAGTGTTTCTCAATCTTCTGAATCCTTCACTGTGCCAAAAGTTTCTCACATAATTCCTCATCTTTTGCTGCTGTTGAAAGGTACAGTTTATCTGAAAGGGAAATAATTTGTGAATACTTTTTGATTAATCAATCACAAGTTTAAAGACACACAAATCATGAGCTTGAAGCATTGCAAAGACTCATTGCATCTTCCGACTTGGTAGGTGGCCCTAGAAATATGAGATTCTTTTAACCTTTTTAGAAGGACATTTCCCAAAACAGTACTGCAGATCTCCCTTTGAAAAATTTACTTAGGTGCTTGGAATCTAAAATATGTAACATTATCATGAATTCGTATAAACTAAAAAATGGGCATAAGGTTATGCATTTGTCATACATTGGAAGGGTTGCAAGGTAATATTATAAATGTATTTTCCTGAGGTTATAAATCATAATGGTACACTAAATCAAGGGCTGCCAAACTTTTTCTGCAAAGGGCCAGGTAGTGAATATTCTAGACTCTGCCTGCCTGCTATCTGTATGGCGACTGCTTTAATATGAAAGCAGCCCCAGAAAATAAAATATGTAAACCAATGGGTTTTTCTGTGCTCCATTAAAGGTACTTTTATAAAAACAAGAAGCAGACCGGATTTGGCCTGTGGGCCATGGTCTGCTGGTTTGCTACACAATGTTTTTTAAACTACATGTTAGGACTCATTATGAGTGGTCAGTTTAGTGGAATGTTACCAATATTTTCAATAAAATTAAAATTAAATTAAAATCAGCATGCATTCCATAGAATATATGGGTATTTGTCCTATGCAACATATATGTGCTCAAGTCAATATGCAAAAGTTGCTCCCTTTTGTATACTAAAGGTTTGAAGGCTTCTCGTTAAGAGTGTTAGAGCTGGAAGCTCAGCTTTGATAGGGTGTAGAAACTATGCCCAGAGAGCTGTCTAGCTTTTGTTCTTGGCCCATGTGAAGTAATCTCTTAGCCACTTGAATGTCCTTCCTAGCTTTGTTTACCTGGGAGTTTCAGGCCATGCTTGAGAGTCCAATATGCAGTGTCAGCTTGATCTCTAGGTATCAGCTTCATCTCCTGGTAAACTGGGGACTCAGGCCAGTTCACCATAGAGTCCTATTAAAGACTCCAGATACCAGCTAAAGTGAGCTGGCGTGGCCAGCCATGGTCTGTGTGCTCTGTCACATTATTTCCAAAACAGTAGTGCTCGACACCTGGGAGCTCCCTGTTTAGAACTTTCTCGAATGTTCTTTCTTTCTAGACTTTGCCTCACCAGCTGTAGTGATTTTGTTTCTTGACTGCTCCATGCATTTCTTCCCTTGGGTGATTTTAATTTGCTCCCTTAGACTCAATAAACTGTAATGGTGAATCCAACAGCCTTAGTGAGTTCTCGTTCTGTGACTCTCTCTGGTGAGTTAGTGAGTTGAAGGGTGGTCTTGGGGACGTGGAACTTGAATTGGCAGTACAAGTGAAGTTGGTCTTCACTCTGATCTCTAAGATAGATGAGGAAACCACGAGTCCATGATCCTTATCACCTAAAGGTCACGCAGTAAGTTAGCAGCCAAGCCAGTCTGAGAATGTTAGGTGTATAGTCTCCGAGTTTAGAGGCTTCTTCTGGTGCTGGTCAACGTGTGTCTCCTGAAATCTGACTTTATGCCAAAGGCTTCATGTGCATTATCTTATTTTATCCACACAAGGAGCCTATAAAATATGTGCCAGGATTATTTCCTTTTTGCAATGACAACACTGAGCCTTGGAAAGCTTAGGAAATTTTCCCTGGGTCCTACAGCTTTTAAATGATGGAAGAAGAATTCAAATCTAGGAAGTCCAGCTCAGCTTAAACTCTTATTTTTTCAAGGCTTAGTATTGTTTCTTTAGATGTTGCAAATTCTATTCTTTCAAGAATCCTAATTTGATTCCTTTTACTTGAAACCATCAGGTTATCTGGTATCATGTACATAACAAAGAATTGCCTGAAATACATCTTTTGTATTCCCCTTCATAACTGGCATAGTTCACCTCATTGAAGAGAAGTCAAAATAATGAATGAAGATAGAGGATGTAGGGTGCAGGGTTAGAGTCCCATCCACCACCTTAGTCTTCTGCATTGTTGTTGATACCTTGGTTCTCTTCCTCTCCATCTTCTTCCTCTCCTCCCGTCTCCTCTTTCTTCTCTGTTCTCTCTCCCTGACTCCTTCTCTCACTTCCTCAAATTTCTCATCCTTTATCTCCATCATCATCACTGTTATTATTGTCGCTAAAACCTGATTAGAATAACCTCAACCTCTTATATTTTCTAAAAACTGAATGAAAACTTTCTGCTGAATGGGGTGTTTGGGCTTTACTTAAACAGATTTTACTACAATTGTTTCTCTGAGTGTTTTACTGATGTTTACTATGCAATGAACCCCATTTTTTTTTTAAATTTTTAGTTCAGATACTTAGGGTGAAGATATCCAGGAGGAAATCTGGAATGAGGAGAAAACAGAAAAATAATCACAGTGTGATTTCTATCAGTATCATTTCTCATGCACTTAAACCTGAAATAAAAAGACTGTTGCGATTATAGAATTCAGGCCACTGAAAGTTTCTACAAGAAAGCTCCCTTTTCAATCCTGATGACAGATTATAGAGAAGGAGATTCACCCATTTAGTCACCAGTGGGAAGAAGGAGGATGTTTTCCTGCTTTCCATTTTAATATTCTAGGAAACGCTGGCTGCTTGGGGATGAATTAACCAATAGGTAAGCACTATGCTAACGGTGACTCCTGTTTGTGTGGTCTTTTGATGTTTTCTACGCACAGTCATGTTATTTGATTTGACCCTGAGAAGTAAGCAGGATGAATATTTTACCCTATGACTTACTTTCAACCTGTAGATGAGAAAATTAAGGCTCCCATGAAGGGATTTTCTATGGGGACGTATTTAATCAGGACTTCTGACTTTAATCCAAAGTTTTCCCACCACACAGTGTCCTTATTCTGTTTAAATAAATGTCCTCAGTGGATTACTTTTTCAAATATTCATTTTCCTTAAACCAAGAGTTCTCAACCTGTCATATTCATGGGTATATGGGAATGGGTTTCAGGTATGAGTTAATCTTCTGAAATATAATTTAAAATGTAACATATATATGCCCCCCTTACTCTCCTTCATAAGACAACCTCCTATTTTCATCTCAAAAGTGTCAGTAAGGTAAAACCCATACTAAAGTCCCTCTCCCACAGGAAAGGGGTTTCTTTCTGCTTTTGGTTTAGACCCTGATGCTGTTGCACTGTCTTGGGGACTTGCAGAGCAGAAGATGGGGGGCCATGACCCTGCATGCCCCCCACAGTGCCCTGTCCACCTTCCATTGCACAACAGCCAAACTGACCCATCTTCTTAATCCTTTCCTCCCATTCACTTTTGCTTCATTACAACGAGTCATTGAGGCTAGATCTTCTTCCACTGTGTTTTTTTTTCCACCGTGTTTTTTAAGGGACTGAGGAGTTCCCCACTGTCACATTCTGATCACTATGTGCTGCCTTTAGTTATTAATGTTCAAAGTTCACGCCTTCTTCTCTCCCTGGACAAAGTCTCCTGCTAACCCAGCTTTTTCCTTGATGACCTCGACACACGGTTCAGAGACTTCAACTCTGCCCCTCCCACATCCCCTGCCAATTTCCAGATGATGACTCTTTCAACATTTCAACCTTACAATTTTCAGCGTCTCTAACCTAAGTGGTTACAAATCCATTTTGTCCTTCCCACTATTCCATTCTACAACTATACATTATAACACTACTTTAAAGTGCTAAAATATTGCTATTGGGGGGGGCATGTCACCAATCTGGGATATTAATAATTTTCATCTTTTTAAAAATAATTTCTACTTTGAGCCTAGAGAGTATTACAAATTTGAACAAAATAACTGTGCTTCTGAATGCCACTAAACAGTGGTGTCAGAAGTAAAGACTGTGGCTGCTCTTGGGTGTATGATAATCACTGAAAAGGGAACATAAAGGGGGTGTCTGGGATGCTGGCAATATTTTGGTAATGGGTGGGGCCCCTGGTAACACAGTAGTATTCACTTTGAGAAAACCCCCATCCCTGTGCTGTGTGCTCTTACTAAGGGTGTCCACTTTGTACACTTTTACCACTGCTTAGGAAGTGACCTCCCCCCCGCTTTAGCTATCTAACAGCTATTGTTGTTTTAAATCTGATTTCCCTGGTTAATAGTGAATCAAGCATCCTTTCTCATATTTTAGTAATCTTTAGTTCCCCCAAAGCCAATTTGTCCTGCACATTCTGAGGTTTGTGATGGGATCATCTTAAAACTCTTCAGGGGAGGAAAAGTAAGGAGAATAGGAGAGTGTGGTGGGGGGTTATGGGAGTACCCGTGAGGACTGAGGGGTGGGAGGTCATTGCCTTGTCTAATTTCCATACCTCTCTGTGGACTGATTAATGATGCATTTCACTCTCATTTCTTCTCATTCTAGGCCTGATAAATTGTCAAGGGTCTGACCCCTGGTGCTCTCAGATGATTTATTTAAGCCAGGACTTATTTTTATCAATCATCTAAGTTAGAGGTCAAAGTCACCTCAGTCCTGCACCCTGACCCTCTTTCAGGGAGAGCAGCACCTTGGGCAGAATGTGGAATATGATGACAAGCACCTCTTGCCTTATGATAAATTATGAATTTAAATATCAAAATACCAGTATTGTGCTTTTGTTCAGGGTCATAGTTGCTACTGAGTTTGCTTTGTCTTCTTTTCCTATTCATTTCTGCCAGCACTGGCTGATCTTAAAATTCTTCCATCTTCAAAGTCCCAAACTTGTGAATTTTCTAGGCCTCCATCTTTCCCTCTCCCTTATATAAATCTAGTATTCGCCTGCATCCTACTCTCTGGTCCCCTGCTTCTCTCGATTACTCCCCATGTTCTGATTTTCTTTGTGTCAATCAGCCTGTGTCAGGCAGTGCACCATTTTAGCATCATAGTTGTATTGTGCCAATGTCAGGTATTATCACACTGCTTTTCAGGAGTCCTGGACTCACTCTCTTAAGGTCACCTGTGGTTTTAAATTCTACTCAATCCACTCACATCTCATCTCTTACTGTTATTCTTTTCTGAGTCTTTTCTTCATTTCCTCCAAACTGTCCTCACAAGATACTTCTGTATACAGCAAATATTGTTCATGACCTGGATAAAGAAGAGTCTGCAAAGCACCCCCCACCCTTTAAAAAAATACATGTCAACACTGCATCTGTATCTTCTTAAGAAATAGGAGTGAAGTAAAGTGCTTAAGAAACCAATTTATAGCTTTCTCATGAAAGCTATAACCTAATTATAGCCCAAGAAGAAGGAGAAAAAGGAGACAGAGGAGAGAGGAGGGGGGAGGATGGGTGGAGGGAGAGTGATTGGTGGGACCACACCTACGGTGCATCTTACAAGGGTAATGTGAAATTTACTAGGTGTAGAATATAAATGTCTTAACACAATAACTAAGAAAATGCCGTGAAGGCTATGTTAACCAGTTTGATGAAAGCATTTCAAAATTGTATGTAAAACTAACACATTGTACCACATGATTGCATTAATGTACACAGCTATGATTTAATGAAAAAATATATAAAATAAAATAGACCAGCTACTTCTAAGTTCTAAAGTTACAGGAGTAAATAAGTCTGTGTCTGCTTTACGGAGCTTACAGTGGGGAAGACAACTACGTAATTATACATGACTGGGACGAAGGTCTTCAAGTAACGATATGATGATATTTTCTTTTGATCCCTCATTAACTTGTTCAATTTCCTTATTACTAATAGGAAGTATATATTCTCAATTGAACATTAATTATTCACTCCAAATTTGAAAGAGTTCCAGGGTCTTACTTGGTCCAAAATGGGATGAGTTGAGCTGTCAAGAGGACAGAGAGTGAAACATCTCATCAGTTCACATTTTCTGTTGCTTCTGAACAGTGCAATCAAAGCTTCTCCATTTTTTAGTAATGTGTGTGAATCCCATTTTTTTTTAAGCTTAAGCTCAGAATCGTGGCTCCCTTGGTTGAGTCACACATATGCTCAACAGCTGTTTGCCAAAGGTCAATCCAGGCAGGGATGGATGACCCCTGCAGTGCTTACTGCCCCAGACATTCAATAATGGAGCCCAAGTCACCAGCGCATAATGGGTCCTGCTCCTCTAGTGCATTTCTCTGTGGGACCTTTGCCATTTTTTTCTTGCCAGGCAACTTTGTGTTACATAAACTCCACCATGGGGCGCAGGAGTCCCTTTCCTCCCAGGAGGCTCTGAGGCTGTTTTGCAAATTGGTTCACTTCCTCCCCTGTGATCAGCTCTGGGCACCCACAAGTAATGTGAGCAGCTTTCCTTAGCTCCCAGGGTAGATCCTAGTGGTGTGTAATTGATCCAAGAGAGGGCGCAAACATGAGTCTTGCCAGAATAAAGTAGGGCTATAGGTAATTTATTTTTGTCTATAGGCAGAGAAGAGGGACTAGTCACTCCAATGCATGTAAGAGAGTGTGATAAGACGGTGATAAAAATCGGCCTAAGATCCCAGAGCCTCCCCAAGAAGGCGACCATCCCCGTCTTCTCATAGTCTCACGTTCCCTCAGTGCTCAGGATCTGAGGAGTGTGGAGAAACCCTTACTAACCGGGGCCATATACTACGCGGCTTTTCTTCTCACTTTCATCTGCCTTTTATTTCTCACTTGAAGTCACTGCTGCATCATTTACAAACTCTTACTCTTCTCTAAAAAAAATCCAGTTCAACTTCAGGCTATTGTCTTGCTGGCAAGTGTCCTATGCTTCTACTCAGCAGAAAAGTTTAAGAACAGCCAATGCACATTCTTCCTTTTTCTCCTTCCAGCCTGAGAACATGTCGAATGTTCACCTTTCTTCATTGCTCTGTCTCTTTTCCTGATAATGAAGCAAGTGTTTTCTTTTTTTTGCTAAGTCTATCTTCTTTGAGCTTTAGTATCCCTGGATCTCTTGGGACCTATGTCTACAAGATACACCTTATCTCTTAGATTTTCTATCTCTTGCCCTCAATTAATAAGCCTTTTCCTTGTGTGTGTGTGTGCCTAAAACTGTGATTTGCATCATCTATTCCAATCAATAACAAAACGATTATTATAATAAAACAAAGGAGAAACTTTCCCTTGTTCCTGCTTCCTGTGAGAGCAATCCCGTCCATAGTTTTACTCACTGTCATACTTTCTGTTTGTATCATTTGCTTGTTTCCATTCTTTACTAATTAGTCATTCTTTGAACTCTTACAATCTCATCTCCATTCTCACTACCAACTTTCTCCCTGTGACTTTCCAACTGCCAAGTTCAGAGCTTTTAAATTCTTATTCACTCGTGACCTTCAATATCATGGGAAGCTGCTTTCCACTCAGAGCTCTTTTCTCCTTTGCCGTCCGAGCTTCACCCTCTATGCTTCTCTCTCTGCCTCTGAACCGGTCTGGTCGCAGCTCCTTCCAGGCTCGCACATGCACGCAGGCATAGTGTGACTGCCCTTTACATTTATCTCTTCATCGCTCCCCAGGAGGAATCTCACCACCAATCCAATAGCACATTGCCCCTTTCAATAACCCTCAATGGCCTTGTTTTATCTCCTAATACAAATATTAATATCAACTATTTAGTTTGGCTTTGTGACTATACAACACACAATTGGAATCTCGCAGGTCTTCTCCCTTGATCTGTCTATCCCTTCCCGGGACTGCTGACTGGTAGCTCAGTAAGTCTTAAGCTGCTTCCCATCACTGTGATACTGTTTACTGTATCTGAAACCCTGTCTGACTCTCCCAGCTCACCCCCTCTCAGGGTGTGCCGGCAACTGTCAAGGGTAATACAACCACTTCTGGGTTATTCAAATAAGAGATGTGCTTAGGAATTAGCTTTCCTTGATATATTATTCTTAAACAACAAGTCATTTTTTTAATTGCGAATCTTTTAAAAGAGTCTCCATTTTTCAGAAGAGGAAAAAACGTGCATTCTCTTGAGGAAATGTTCCATGTTATTAGAAAGCAGATTATTCCTTTTGTGGATTAAGAATTTAAAAATGGCTACCACATATTCTTCAGTGAGGAAAGTAAAAGAGTGTTAGAATAATGTTTGTCACTTGTTTGTTTTGTTCTAATATTTAATTCACACACTGTGCCGTGTTCTAAAGCACTGGACTCTGTAGGACAGTGGAGGCTGTGGGTGACCACAGCGGTGAAAGCATGATCATACTGTTGACTGCTTTGGCTTAGACAGTAGGAAACATCTGGTAGTTTCCTGATATTTATCAAGACAGAACGTGCTTCCTTTAAAAACAGCTTCACACGAACAATGCACTACCTAATAGCAGAGGAATTTTATAACACAAGTATAGCAAATAGGAATGGAACGGCTCAATGTAGAAATTAGTTTTGACAATGTTAATCAAAAAGGTTAATAATACTCTAGAAATATATCAGTGCTTATATGCTTAATAAAATGTTTAAGGAAATGATAGACTCTCTGATTTTTTTTCTTATAGATAATTTTTATTTTCTATATAAATTGAGGCCTTGAAGAAAAGGAAGGAAGTTGCTGTCCCCAGACATACTTTGCCTTCTTCCTGGGTCCTCTGACTAATATTTGTATCCTTGAAGGTTCTGCATGGCAACCTTACCTACCTCATCTGCAGAGATTTCTCTATGTGTGGAGATAGTGTCACTATCTTCATATCATCTCCTTCCCGTTTATCCCATTAAAACCCAATATGTTTTGGCCAGGCACAGTGGCTCATGCCTATAACCTAGCACTCTGGGAGGCCGAGGCAGGTGGATTGCTTGAGTTCACAAGTTCAAGCACAGCCTGAGAAAGAGTAAGACCCTGTCTCTACTAAGAATAGAAAACTCTGCTGGTGGGAATGCAAACTAATTCCTTCCTTTAGGAGAAATCATCTGGAGAACACTTAGAGAACTGAAAATAGACCTGCCATTTGATCCTACAATTCCTTTATTAGGTATATATCTAGAAGACCAAAAATCACATTACAACAAAGATATTTGTATCAGAATGTTTATTGCAGCCCAATTCATAATTTTGAGGTCATGGAAGAAGCCCAAGTGCCCATTCCCCCATGAATGGATCAATAAATTGTGGTATATGTACACCATGGAATATTATGCAACCCTAAAGAAAGATGGAGACTATACCTCCTTCATGTTTACATGGATGGAGCTGGAAAATGTTCTTTTTAGCAAAGTATCTCAAGAATGGAAGAAAAAGTATCCAATGTACACAGCCCTATTTTGAAACTAATTTATAGCTTTCATAGGAAAGCTATCACCTAATTATAGCCTTAGAATATAGAGAGGGAGAGGGGAGGCGAGAGGGGGTGGATGGGTTGAGGAAGGGTGATTGGTGGGGTCACCTCCCTGGTTTATCATACAAGGGTACAAGTGAATCTTTCTAAAAGCAGAGTATGAGCATTTTAACTCAATAACTAAGAAAATGATATGAAGGCTATGTTAACCAGTTTGATGAGAGTATTTCAAATTGTATATGAAAACACCACACCACCCTGTACCCCATGATTGCATTAATGTACACAGCTATGATTTAATATTTAAAAAAAAGAATAGAAAAACTGGAGCAAAAGGATTGCTTGAGCCCAAGAGTTAGAGATTGCTGTGAGCTATGACACCACAGCACTCTACCCAGGGCAACAGCTTGAGAATATGTCTCAAAAACAACCACCACCACCACCAACAAAAACCCAATATGTTTTGACAGATTTTTAATCCAGAATAGAGCATCCCTTACTGCTAAAAAGAATATCAGAAAACTAATATGAGATAATAGCCAAAATTTGGGGTTAAACTTCTTTGAATATGAAGTTCAAGTGTATTTATAAACCAGTGCAAGATGAATGTGGAAGGAAGGAGCCAACATGAAATCTGAAAACAAATTAAAGAAACAAGTGGAGTCTGATGTCTCTGTCTGAACTCTATAGGTTTCAAAAGCCACATTCCAAAGTTCAAATCTTTCAGCTAAGAAATCTTAAATAAAGTAGGGTGGCTTTGTCTGACCTTTCTACTTTCATATAAACTTGTGATGGATATCTAAATGCTGCCTTGCTTCTGATCTGTATGTCAGGAAATTGGACTAAATAACTTATAGTTACGGTTCCCGAGTTAGCAAATACATCAACCCTTTATGCTTGGTCCACAGTAGACGTTGCTAATGAATCACAGGGTTCTCTCCCGCTGAGCTAGAACAGGCCTCATAATCCTTTCCAATAACACTGCAGGTTTACTAATCAATGGGAGCTGACATGACGTATTAAACCTATTTGCTTCCCTGAGTTTAGACTTTTATAAATATAACAGATAAAACAAGCATTTGGGCAAAACTGATCATTAATCACTTTCCAAAAGAAATGCTGAAAAACTCTTTGGCAGCCCCTCCTTTCTGTCTTCTACAGGGCTCTTTTTAGCAGACAAATAACTGCTTGTGATCTGATTCCTCCCTTATCTCTCTTTTCCAACAGTGCCCGCGAACTTTATCTCATCCAGTTTGAATAGACTTCTGAGCACATCACTCTTAGGTCTTCACAACTAATCTGTTTTCAACTATTACATAAACTTCTACCTCCTAGGACAACATGTCCTTCCTTTTTTCTGTAACATATCTGTCCCGGTTCCTTTAGTTTATTCAGTTTCTTCCATCCTCCAAAATTGTATCACTTAGTCACTGCTTTACCACCGTAGGTCTCCCATAGTTGCCCCTTTCCACTATATAAAAACATTATTTGTTTTTCCTTCGCCTTAACAAGCAAGCAAAAACATCAACTTTTAATTAAATCTCTTCCCTATGTAGACTGGCATGGAATAATTTTTTCCCCACCTTTAATCCCGAATAGAGCATCCCTTCCTGCTAAATGAATGTGAAGTTCAACGTTTAACCACAACGTTTTTTAAAAGACCAAGCTGTTTCATCAACCTCTTCTTAGTGACTCTCAAAGATTAAAAAATCTTGGAATTTGCCGGGCGCTTTCCTCTCCCCTTGGCTCGGGAGAAGCACTCTTGAAATGTTCCCTTTCACTGGCGTATCTGGCCCTGAATAAACTCAATTTCTTCTTCGCTTGGTTTTCATTTTGTTTCCTTCCTTAATATTTTCTATACTTCCTAAGATCTTATACTTGGCTTTCGACCCTTCCCTTTTGCTACATCCTTGGAAAACTCAACTTTGATAATTCCAGCGGACATCTCTCTGCAACTTTCAAATTTATGTGAGCACCCCAGGCATCAATTCTAGATGGTAGTTTCACATTTTCAACTCTCCCGCACATTAAATAGTGACTCCTTTTTTAAAATTACTTTCAACCAGAAAGAGTCTTTGTAACCTGAATTTCCATCTGCCACATGGTGTGTACGCCAAATTCCTTGCTTTCCTTCAGTGTGTTTTCTGGGGCTTGTTCTTCCTTCCACTCCCCATTGTCCCCTTGATTAAGGGCTTTATCACCCCAAGGCAGAGCTCTCTTAAAATAACTCTATTCCAGTTTTGCATTCCTACCACTATGGTCTCTTTTCTTAAAGGCACCTTCCATTAGGTTCTGAGGCTTGTCATTTCAAACCCCTGTTTGAAAATCACAAATCTTCTGTTAAAAACTATCACAGAATTGCTATTGTCTGTTGAGTTGGGCATGGGCTCCTTATGGATTGCCAAATTCTTCTCTGAGCCAAGCTCAACCAATCTTCGGGGCTTGTGGTCATGTCAAGCAGGTTACTTGTCCTTTCCAAAATTTGTCTTGATTTTTTTTATAAGTTTGTGCTTTTGCTTTGCCACTTTCAATTTCTGTAGTAATTTCCTATACTCTTATACTTCATCTTTTAAAATTATACCTAACCTTTGACATCTAAATCAAACAACAACTCCAGCAATCCCTTTGAAGTAGAGATGTGCCCAGGTCCACAAGAGGCACCAAGAAAGGAAAAGTGGGAGGCAGTTGAGGGATGACTTGTCAAGGGCACTGGATTCGTGTCCAGCAGAGACACAGATGCTGGCTAATGCTTGGATTGCTTAGGGAAAGACGAGAAACTAAGCAGGAGAGGGCCTACGCCTGTCCCGGAGGAAAGCCAACTGCTACCTTGTGTGTAGAAGGGAATTAGCGTGAAAAAGACACCAGCAAGTTGTGGTTGAATATAGGCAGAAAGCCAGGAAACTGTGATAGAACACAAGTCAAAACATGAAAAATATTTCAGAGGAAGGTAGTGTCGATAGTGTCGAAGACACCTGAGAAGTCAAATGAGGGGAACAGTGAAGAGGCAATTGGATTTAAAGATGGGGAGGTCACTGGGACCCTTGATGAGAGCTCTTCAGCAGGGTGGTGAAGGGGAAGGCCCGTTGGAGATGGCTAATGAGCAGAAGATAAGAAATAGAGGCAGTAAAAAAAATGCACATTTTTTTCTGGGAAGTTTGTTGTACCTGGGGGATAATGAGACAGCAAGCCTCTTTCTCAGGAGAGACTTGAGACGGCTTATAATCCATTGAAAATATTCAGGTTTAAGGGGGAAGTTAGAAGTGTTGAGGCGGGAAAGAACATGTGACTGTATAAAGTTCTTGAAAAGATGGAAGAGCACAGGTTGGGAGGCACAGCCAGCTAGTGAGCACTAGCAACGGAGACCACCTTTCCTCCTGCAAAGAAAGAGACAGCGGGGATGGTCACGGAGAGAGGGAATGTGTATTTGGTGATTTGGGGCATGTGATTTAGCCATTGAGGAAACGTCTGTCTGATAGCATCTATCTGCCCTGTGAGGTAGTAGGAAGAAGTGAAGAGTAACCAGGACAGGAGTTTCAGGAGAATGTAAGAGTGGAACGGTCGCTGCAGAGCTAGCTGTGTGATTGCAAAGTAAGACAAAAACTGTTCCTGGATGCCAGCGAAGAGAGGAGCAGTAGGTGCGTTTATCCAGGCCCAGTGTTTTGAAAGACTACTGAGATCAGAATACAGAACCACACGTACATTCCCAGTGTGGCCAGGAGTGTTATTGGAATGTTAGATAGTGGAATATAAACAGCAAAGAGGGACATTAAGGAACAAGGCTGGCTAATGTGTTTAACAGAAAGTTAGAAGGAAGGAAAGAGAGAGAGAGAAAGAAAAGGAGTTATGAATGGATTTGGTGGTCTTGATGGGTTCAAGAAGAACCTCACTTGCCTCATTTAATTATCTCAGGTGGAGTTCTTTCTGTCCAGCCTCACTGATCACAGTTGTTTGAACTGGCTGTCATTCCAATACCCAGGTACTGCCATATTTCACCAGGGTGTTCCAGCTCAGCACACGAGCAGGCAGTGCAGTGCACATACCCATATGCTTAGCCGTGCTCATGATAGCTAGTCAATAAATATTTGATGAATGAATGAATGGGTTAAGGATGGAAGAAGGACAAAGAGATAAAAATAAGGACAATCTAGTTTGTCCCTGTTCCCATGTCGTTATCAACACATATCTTACTGATTCCGTTTCCTCTTCTTGTTACTTTTAAGAGTTGGTGGAAGGTATTTTAGCCCTTTATTGATCAAAAGATTGAAACATTAGATTAGGTCACTCAAACTAGCAAAACAAATGTTTTATTTGCCCATTAAAATACATTGGTGCTTTCTTTTATTCAGAACATGAGACAGAAAATTGTGGAATTGTCTAGTAATTACGATTCACTCCAGAGGGCCAGTCTGGGAATGAGTCACCCGCTTGTCTGGACAGTGAGGGACCATTATTTATGTGGCTATGCTCTGAGGCTGTGCCTGCAGCTGACCTCAAATGGCAGCAAATGTCTGCTTTTCCGGTTTGTTTTTAGTTTCCTTCTTTAAGAAGAAAACAAATGAATGTGTCAAGATGGAAATACACTGAACATCGCTGTTCAGATAATGGTTTTCTGAGTTTGCTGCTGATGACAGGAACGCTGTTGCTATTATACTCATCATTAACCATCTGCTGAAATATGAAGTTTTCCATTTTTAGCTCTCAATCTGTAAAGAATACGAGCCAATCTGATTTACTTCCTTTGCATTTTTTATTACAATTGTATTGATATCTTTCAGTTCAATCTCCCTTCTCTAACAAGTTTATTTTATCTCGTTCCTCCTTGAGGATACTTCATGCATTGTCGAACCTATACTAAAAAGTTTAAAAATTTAAAGCAATAAACAACTGGGAACTACATTATGAAGTGTTCTTTTAATGATTTTACTGACTCGGTATCTGCTACTTTATGATAGAACGGAGTGAATTTGTCACTTTCCTAGGTAATGTTTGAACATTAAAATAGAAGATCTCTTTTACTGAACATACCAGAGTTTACATACAGAATGTCTAAGGCCTAACTGAGGTAAGCAATATCATAGCCTATGAATAGAACTTCAGGCTGTTTTTGTTTTCTGATAATAAGACTGATTCTTCACCCCAGAAATTGTCATCCTCTTCACCATCATTGTCATTGCCATCATCATCCAATCAACGACTTCAAGTTTGCTATCGTCACCAGAAGGCAGAGCTGACTGAGTACCTCCTTTTACAAAGGCTTCTATATACATATATATGTGTATATATTTATATTACATGTCCATATATTATATCTTATATAGTATTAATACGTTACATATACTAAATATATATTCCTGCAAGGGGGCAAATTCTCCCCAGTGTTTTTTTTTACTGTTTATTCATTTTCTTGTGATAGCCATATTTCTGAAGAAGAGTTAGTGTTGTGTGGAATTTAAAAAAATGAGGAAAAGACTTGGATTAAGATTAGGTTAAGACTTGGTTCAAATCTTGATGTACTGTCTAGGCGCTTGATTCTGAACTGACTGTTTTGGCTTTTTAATCTAAATTTCTTCATCTATAAATTAAGAATGAATGTTAGCTGACATGATTGACTTATTCATTATCTACTTTTTGAAAATGTATTGTGGGCTTGGTCCTGTGAAGGTAAATCGTTGCTGACTTTAGGAAACCTAGAGTTTAAGGCAGATATTAAGCAAATTCTTTTGAGTGGCAGTATGTGTGATGTTTAAGAGCTCAAAATCCAGGTTTGGCGAACGTAGGTCAGTGGTTAGGGCACCAGCCTCATACACTCAAGCTGGCGGGTTTGAACCTGGCCCAGGTCTGCCAAACAACAATGACAACTGCAACAAAAACAAAAAAGAAAGAAAGAAAGAAAGAAAGAAAGAAAGAAAGAAAGAAAGAAAGAAAGAAAGAAAGAAAGAAAGAAAGAAAGAAAGAAAGAAAGA
>NW_003852400.1:21530303-21601302 GCF_000181295.1 Otolemur garnettii
AAAAGAAAGAAAGAAAGAAAGAAAGAAAGAAAGAAAGAAAGAAAGAAAGAAAGAAAGAAAGAAAGAAAGAAAGAAAGAAAGAAAGAAAGAACTAAAGTGTCAAAAAACATGGGTCTTTAGGGAACTTTCTGAGTGAGATTTGGGTGTGGGGATGAGGAGAGAGGGCAAGAATCTTCACAATGGGCCTTGAGTGCTAAGGCATTTGTGCCAGAGCCCATAGGCCGCTGGAATGTTTGAAGAGTTTTTAGCAGGAAAAGTGACATGCTCTTGTCATTTTGTTATGTTTTAGAAGTTCACTATGTAAAAAAATAGAAAATACATGTAAGGAAAGAAAAATGAAAATTACTCATAATTCAAAAAAAATAAAATACCCGGGTGTTGTGGTGGGTGCCTGTGGTTCTAGCTACTTGGGAGGCTGAGGCAAGAGAATCACTTAAGCCCAGGAGTTGGAGGTTGCTGGGTTGCTGGGAGCTGTGATGCCATGGCACTCTACCAAGGGCGAGATAGTGAGACTCTATCTCAGAAAAAAAAAAAAAAAAAAAAAGAGCTAAAAGTCTGGAGATAGCCTGCTTGGGTTCAAGATTCAGCTCTGCCACTCACTAGTTTTAATGCTACAAATTGTCTCCTCTTACTTTGACTAAGTCTCCTCATCTGTAAAAATGAGCAAGGATAATGTTGCAGACGGCAACAGTGAGGTGAAAGGAATTATTATCAGGAAAGGTGGGTTTTCTTTTTTATCTGATGAGAGAACTTGAGTTCAGAGAGCTTGAAATAAAGAGGGGCAGTTAATAACTGTGAAGATAGCTTGTTAAAGAAGAAATGCTCTCATTTTTCAATAACCTAAAGGGAAGCAGAGAAACACTTCAGTGCTCTAAGTGGAGAATTGAATTTTAAGGTCTGTCTTAGAAACATTACCGGGACACTAAGATCTAATTGAAACCAGTGAGCCACCACCTCTGTGAGTGGCACTGACGTCTGATGGGCACAGGAAGACCAAGCCTCTCAGTCACACATGTAAAGTAGGAAAAGATAAGAAAAAATCTCCCGCGGAGAACAGATCAAACACACACGCCCTCCTCCCTCTCACAGTCAGGCGGCAGGAACTTGGACCACTGCTGCAAAGATTTTCAGTCTCTGAAAATAGAAAAACATTATCTGCTCTTTAGAGAGGAGGAAAATAATAAAAATACTTTTAAAATAAATTTATGGCTCAAAAGCTCTCTTTTCCTGTATTAAAAGGATTTAGAATGCTTTCACATTTCAAAACCAAATAGAAAGAAAATTTTCTTAAAAAAAAAAAAAAGGAAAAAGAACCAAGAAAGAAAAAACGTTAATCGAAGGTTTTTTGACCAGAATTATTTTATATCATGTCATGAATATTAGTTACTTATAACATCTATGACAAGGAAAATGAAAAATGTGTGTAGTTGCTTTTTTGCAAACTTGTTTGTAGTATTTACTTTGTTCCAGCCTCTGTTCTCTGAACTCTCTCTACAATGTTCTGCAGCTAGGTAAGAAGTTACCTGTTGGTCTTTTACAGACTGTTTTGATCAAATTTAGAATTTTCTCTTCTACTCTTACTTCGATGGGAGATTTTTAACATTGATGGCCATCGAATTTTGTCAAATGACTTATCTACATCTATTAAATGCATTCTACAGTATCTTTATTTATTTCATTAATATCATGAATTGCAGGGTTGATTGATTTTCTATTGATTTGCTTGCCTCACTTGGCATTTCTGAGATAACCCTCACTTGGTCATGATGTACTGCCTTTTCCCCTATTGTTAGTTTAAATGATCTGATATTTTGTTTATATGTATATGAGCTCAAGAAGAATATTGATCTATAGTTTTCTTTTCCTATAATGTCCTTATCAGGCTGGGATCAGGGTTATGCAGACCTGAAATTAGCTCAAAAGATTCCACTTTTATTTCTAAAACTGTTTGTGTTGCATTTCTATTATTTCATCTTGAAGAAAGTCTAATAAAACTCACAAGGGGAGGTATCTGGGCCTGGTGTTTATCTTTGTTTGAAATGATTAATTCAATTATTTTTAGTGCAGTGGTTCTCAAGTTTTAATATTCATCAGAATCAGCTGGTAGACTTGGTACTCCCTGGAGAATGGGTGGGACCAAAGGGACTGTTCTTTCCTCCTCTACCTTTCGTGCAGGTGAGAACGGTTGGAAAGGATAAAGTACCATTTAAGGGTTCAGTGGAAGATGTTACATGTCTAGTGCAGGTGACTTTGGAAAAGAACAAATTAATAGTTTATATACAATATGGAGTCAAACATTGGAACTATACCAGAGAAAACCTATCCGCCGTGAATTGAATGCAATTCAGGCCCTGGATGATACACCCCGGGCTCTGAGCAAATGGAAAGAATTTAATTTTTGTGTGATGCCAAAGAACATAGTTCTCTGAAAGGAAACTTTTAGGTTCATACCCATCCTGCCATCCCCATAAGCCATTTTGACTCCTCACCCCGCAGTGTATGTTTAACCCTTTCTGTTGTTATGGATTTCAGTCAATACACAAATAAGCATGCATTCTGGAAGACTTGCAGCACTCTTCTCCAACTTCACTGATGGCTTGACATCTTATAATTTCCTGGAGCCTTGCATTTTTGGTTCTTAATTTACATGAGTTTTGCCAGTGCTTTCTGCTTACTGATAAGATAATTATGTATTCTGCGTCTTAGTGTGCTTTCTGGTGATAAATTATATTATAAATGTCCCTGCCAGAGCTGCTTTAGTGAAGTGCCTGGTAGCACAAGTCATTTTCCTCCCCAAGGGTTTGTAACTTTACCCTTCTAAAATCTGTTTTTGTTATTCAGTTACTAAGAGAATATGCATATTGGAGAGGAGCAAAAATAGATACACCTAATATTCAGACTTAGTCTCAATGGAGTCCTTCTTTGATTAGAACTTTTACAAAGGAAAAGAGAAAATTCTCTCTCCTCTGGCTAAAGAAAGACAATGAAGTGTCATGGACCATACCTGTTGTTGGTTGGAAGAACATGGCCAAGGACAGAATTTACTCTGTGCCTAAGTATTCTTTCCCTCTGACACCAGGAACCTGCTACTGGTTGTTTTCACAGTGGTTACCTAAAGGATTAAGAGAACTGGTCAGGTGTTAAAAGATGGGCCATTCATCAAAACAAATGATGTCGGAGACTGTCAGCATTGCACAATGAAACTACAACACAATTTCTGGGAAAACACAGTTGAGTGCACCCAGTGGAACCCAGAGGAATAGACGGAGTCGCTGGCATGGTGTGAGACAATAATGGGAAATGACAGAAATACATTTGGAAGCATTTCTACATCTTTTATGTAACACATCAGAGCAAAAAGAGTTGCAAGTAAAGAATTTACTGAAATATGCATGTGACAATATATAAATATAAATTTTTGTGGTTATACAAAAATCTACTCCCTTCACATTCTTAATGCTATTTTACCCACATCACGTAATTATTCTTCAACAATGTACGTATCATGAGGCATCACAGTGACTATGGAAATTGAAATTAGACAAAGTATAGGTGAATCTTTATTTCCTATGTAGCACTGCAAATTATTTCTCTCCATAGTGTTTTGGTTTCTTCATTCATAAAATGAATGAGATAATATTTACCATGCACGGTTGCTTTGACAATTCCATGTCATGTAAAGTTCCTAACCCTACTCTACCACGCAGTGTGTATCTACTAAATACTAGATTCCTTCCCTATAAAGCCTAACAGGAATGGTAAATGAGAGAGGGTGCTTTGGATCAAACCAATCACTTACTATTTCAAGACATAGAACATATTATTTAAAGGACTGAAGAAATCTGTATTTTTTGGTGATGTTTGCAACAGTTCTTACCCTGGAGCTAGACAGCAGGAGCACCAAATGCCTTAGCTTTCCTAGGATCAAAGTTGAAAAACATTTTATTTTATCTTTAGGCTATTGCAAATCACCAGATTGTCGGACTTATTTTTATATTAAAACAGTAAGTACTAGAATATTATGTATAATCGTTCCAATTATATAAAATGCTTGGGGGGTTCACTGATGCTGTAATCAAAGAGTTCATAAGCCAGTAAGAAGATAAATGTTTTAGTAAACACTATACTGTGAAAAGTGCTGTATTAAGTGTTTGCTAGAAACCCTGCTGTTTGACTGGAATAAACTAGTAGTTAGTCATGCAAACAAAATTTGATTAAACCTATGAGTCATTTGAAATGATATATATACATATATATGCTATAAGTATTTTATTTAAAACTTACAAAGCCATGTTCATTTGAGGTGGTACCAAGATACTTCCCTTGAGTATATACGTTGTTTGTGCCTGCTTTTTATTTTTCATAAACCACAACCAGAGTACGATGTCTACTATTCAATCTAGCTTTTTAAAAGATAGAACAAGAATTCAGAGACTTAGAAAGCAATTTGAATGCTGAATAAAGTTTTAGAAAATTTTGTTAATGTCTCGGCCACTCCATTCAAGCAGCAGTTTATTAATCAATTCATCTTTATGAAGTTATTTATAAATTTACTCAACTTTGTTTTCATAAAAACACAATATTCTTTCCATAACCCTCTATGTCATTGATTTACATGATGTTTAATGCAGTCACATAATTAAAATCACATGCATAATGGCATACGTATATTTGAAAGGAAACACAAACTGACTCTAGGGTTAGGGTTAAGGTTGGGGTAACCTTGGTAAGTGTTTAGTTTTAACTTGTTTAAGCAGATGCACAGGGAAATACTCATCAGCTTGTGCAGCGTGCCTGCTACTAGTCAGCTTGTGCTACTGAGGAAATAGAGTTGATCAATTAGTCTATGTGTTAAGTAACATTTGGTTAAGAAAACTTTTACAATACACACATCATAAGATTTGGTAGTAGCATGAAAGAGGGGAGGTTATGATAGTTGATAGTTAGGAGCTCTCAAGTTATATCTGCGTCTGATGACTACAATTGCCACTCAGTAATTATGCGACCTCAGGCAATTTGTCCTGATTCAATATATACTTTTAAAAATGATCATAACTGCATTGATGTAAGGAGTAAAGCACTTTGTACAATGCCTTGCAGACGTTCTCAAAAAATGTTAGGGATAATGACAATGAAATACCAGAGAAGGCTCCAAAATTGAGAAGATATAGTCATACTTGAGTTTATTTTATTCCCTATCACATTCTTTCTTTCTTTCTTTTTTTTCTGTTACAGTTGCTCCATGACAGTTTTTCCATTGCTTGGTTCTTACAAAAATTCTCAAGCTAACATGTGACCACAATTTCAAAAGGTCCTCTGTGTTCCAAGGTCCTCCATGCTCCAGGTCCTCCATTCTCCAGGTCCCCCATTCTCCAGGTCCTCCATGCTCCAAGGTCCTCCATGCTCCAGGTCCTCCATGCTCCAGGTCCCCCATTCTCCAGGTCCTCCATGCTCCAAATTCCTCCATGCTCCAAGGTCCTCCATGTTCCAGGTCTTCCATGTTCCAGGTCCTCCATGCTCCAGGTCCTCCATGCTCCAGGTCCTCCTTGCTTCAGGTACTTGATCACCTTAGATTTAAGGGCCTGAAAGTCAGGACCAAATATTTGGGAATACTAGCTGTTCTTAGAAGAAATAGAAAACTTTGAACAACACAGGTACAGCCGCAGGGCTAAAGCTCTGGTGAGGGCAGGAGGAACTAGAGTGAATTCATGAAGAGTGCAGCTTCTGTTAGATTGATTAATTTCCTTTTGTGATGCAATGTCCTATTTTGTATACAAGATAAATATAACAAAAGTTGTAATCCATCAGCATGGCATCAAATTTTATCTATTATACGAGTTTTATCTAAATAGGAAGCTGGAATCTCTTCCTTTGTCTGATTCTCAAATTCTCAAATATTGATGCCTGCAGACTTCTTGCCTTACTTGACCTCTTCTTACTTTGAATGCTTTCGGGAGAAAGATAGATCTACTTCCATGGCCTCAACTTCAATGAAAATTTGTGTCATATACAGCATGCACCAAACCAATGATTTTCATCTCTCACTCCCCTACCATGCTTCTTGTAAAAAGTCATTTGCTCAAGCTAGACACCTAGGAATCAACCTGGACTTCCTTACTCCTCACATATGAGTGATCCTCCGAGACCTGTTGGTATTTGTTAAGAGTTTTGTGACAAAATGGATGTAAATTTTTCTAAGGCAGTATTTAAAATCTCTAAAATAATTAATTATAAGGAGAGGGCTTATTTTAATATGGAATGGGTTAATTATATAAGAGCTGCACAGAGGAAGGAACGTTGGAAATGAAGCTTCAAATGTGAGTGAAACTGGGGAACTGCTATACAACGCAGCATCAGGGGGCCCAGAGAGGTCAGTACTGTCAAACTGTGCAGAAAGACTGCGCTGAATGGGAACTGGAGGAAGTCACAGGATCTAAACACCAGGGAGTCATCAGAAGTCTCCAATGAAAGTGTCACTAGAGTCAGTTCTAAAAGCTCAATTTAAACATGAAGCATGAAAATGATACATGATGGTGAGTATAAAGAAGAGTAGAATTTAGAGGTTATGAAAGAGGTAGAGAATATTTGAACACCTGCTGAGAACAAGAGCAAGTCATGAGCAGCACCTTTTCACTGAAAGATATGGAAAAAAATGGGGCTGGAAGAAGAAAGCTGAATGCAAATCAATTTGCTATCTTGCAGACGCCATCTTCTTGCATAAGCTCCCCCCTTATTTACTCTGTTCACCTTTCTTAGCAATTTCCATCTATTTTCTTTCTTCATTTTTAACCCCACCATCTCTGATTGCTTTCATAGTTTTTCCCTTTTTATCATTTATTTTCCTTATGTCTTTCATTCTCCTTACTTCTAAACTTATCCTAATTCTTATGTCCATTAGTTTCTTTTCACCTTCCTCTAGGGAAAGTAGCAAAACTAACTTAGACCAGACAAGGACAGAAATCCAGACAGTTTAGATAAATGAGCTGAGCCTGATCCTGCTGCAGAAGAGAGCAGGACTAGAGGATCTGGGACGTCCACAGCAACTACTAGGAAAGTTGTTTTGTTTTGTTTTGTTTTTATATTAAATCATAGCAGTGTACATTAATACTATCATGGGGTACAGTGTACTGTTTCTGTATACAATTTGAAATACTTTCATCCAACTGGTTAACATAGCCTACATGTCTTTTTCTTAGTTATTGTGTTAAGACGTTTATATTCTACATTTAGAGAGATTCACATGTACTCTTGTACGATGAACCATAGGCGTGATCCCACCAATCACCCTCCTTCCACCTATCTCCCCCCTCCCCTCCCCTCCCTCTCCCCATATTCCTGGGCTAAAATTGGGTTATAGTTTTCCTATGAAAGCTATAAATTAGTTTAGGGCTGAGTACATTGGATACTTTTTTTTCCATTCTTGGGATACTTTGCTAAGAAGAATATGTTCCAGCTCCATCCATGTAAACATGAAGGAGGTAAAGTCTCCTGCTTTCTTAATGGCTGCATAGTATTCCATGGTGTACATAGACCACAATTTATTGATCCATTTGTGGATCAATGGGCTCTTGGGCTTCTTCCATGACCTAACAATTATGAATTGAGCTGCAATGAACATTCTGATATAAATATCTTTATTGTAGTGTGATTTTTGGTCTTCTGGATATATACCTAATAGAGGAATTATAGGATCAAATGGCAGGTCTATTTTTCGTTCTTTAAGTGTTCTCCAGATGCCTTTCCAAAAGGAACATATTAGTTTGCAATCCCACCAGCAGTGTAGAAGTGTTCCCTTTTCTCCACAACCACACCAGCGATGATTTTGGGATTTTGTGATATGGGCTAATCTTACTGGTGTTAGATGATAT
Organism: Otolemur garnettii; assembly: GCF_000181295.1. Lineage (NCBI taxonomy): Eukaryota > Metazoa > Chordata > Mammalia > Primates > Galagidae > Otolemur > Otolemur garnettii. The sequence continues at coordinate 21,538,172 of NW_003852400.1, forward strand.
CTCAAAGTAGTTTTGATTTGCATTTCTCAGGCAACTACTAGGAAAGTTAAAGTGGAAGGGGGCAAAGGCCAGAGCCTGACGTTTTGTTCATTTATGTCCAGAGGTACAAGCTCAGACTCTTTGGAGACACTACAGTTATAGCAATTTCAGGGTATGAGCAAAATACTGGCAATCAGTTCATGGTTTCTTGTACCAGTGGGCGTGAGTGCAAGATTATTCTAGTTGAGATTGTTTCAATTACAAGTGAGAGAAAACAAGTTGAAATCGCTTCAGTTAAACAGAAAACCCTTAAAATGGAAATGCCCTAAAAACAGATAAGGACTGAAACCAAGAACTGAAATGTTCTCTAGATGGATCACGCTCATATTTGGCCTTAGTTTTCTGATGGTTTCCCGTCCACTTGCGTGCCAGTGTCCTTGGCTGCTTTTCCATCCAAGCAGTGGAAATTGTTCTAGGCAGAGAAAGTGAGAGAGAGAAAGAGAGAGGAGAGATGGAGAAGAGAGAGATGGGCTGTCCAAATTTTAACACATACCTGGTTTCATTGGGATTACTTGTTGACTGTAGCCCTGGACATCTAGTTTCAGCTTGTCGATGCAAACATGGTGGCCAAGTTTGCAGACTTCTAAGTTAAGGAAGAATGTGAGGACCCTGAGCCATCCACAGGTGATTGCTTCAGAAACTGAGTCTAACTCATTTGGTAGCCTATGTTAATTCTCCCGAAGTTTTCCTAAGATAAATAGTTAAGAATAGATAATATCTTCACATCTCTCTGAAAGTTCAATACATGAAATTTTTTTATTTTGAAACAAAAGGAGTAATGTATTTCATAAATCAGTCAAGATTCCTCCTGAAAAATGTCATAAATGTACTTAAGTGTAAAGGAAACTCCATCTGAAAAAATAAGTTCATCTATATTCTGAAAGTGAACCAGAGGATGGAGCAGGGGCTCCATACATAGGCTGCACCCTTCACTTCTCACAAAGTGAAAGGGGAGAGACTGAGCAGACAGTCATGTGCTTGAAGACAGAGTCAGAGTTCATCTCAACACCACCCCTCTGTTCCAGCTACTGTTGATTATAAATAAACCATGTGAACCATGTGGTTTCATTTACTTTTTTTTTTTTTTTTTTTTTGAGACAGGGTCTCACTTTGTTACCCTTGGTAGAGTGCTGTGGCATCATAGCTCACAGCAACCTCAAATTCCTGGGCCTAAGCGATTCTCTTGCCTCAGCCTTCCAAGTAGTTCATTTCCATTTCAAACCCACGTATGTGGGAAAGTACAGGCAATAGTAGCAATCCCAGTAACTGACAGTAAGAGACCTTTTTCTTGTTCACATCTTTCAAATTTTGGTTTTTGTGCCTGAGAAGTCTGAGAATCACCACTTTTAAAAATTTCATTTGTTCTTTCATTTCATTTATTTTCCCCTAGCACTATTAAAACTGGTGGTGGGTACTTATTGGCAATGATGAAATAGCAATCTGCATGAGATGACAGCAGGAATCATTATTTTAAGCATATGACAGTGGTAATATGACATACTGTCTGGAATCACAAATCAGACACCTACACCAAATTCTCTCCCTCATTTCCCCTTTGACTTTTATTTTGACTTTGTGACTCTATCCTGATCTAAGCTACCACCATCTCACACCTGACTGCTGCACCGTCTCCCTAATTGGTTAACCACACCTACTGTGCTCTCTCCTTGTTATGTATCATCAGCGGGGTTGCCACATAAGTCTCAAACGTGCAAGTCTAGACCTCCGGGATGAGTGTGGCTATTTACATCAGCATTTTCCACTTCTCCTGGGATCAGCCAGAAGCAGCAAGGAGAGAATAAAAGCTGACCCCTCCATTTCAGCGAATCTAAGAAACAAGGATGATCCTCCAATGCTGAAATCCCGGTTATGGCAATCTATAGCCTCGTTTGCGGCAGAAGGAGTAGGAAAGGGGCTCAAGCTGGACCGGTACGAGGTTCGCAGATTCACACGTGCAGTTAGCAGTTTGCCTCTGGTAGCAGCAGTGAGCATGGCTGTTGTATGCTACATTTAGAAGGTAAGGTAACCTGTAATATTTTTCAGCAAAGAGCGATAGTGAGTGATTGCATTAGCTTTCTATTGATGGACACCAGCACTACCACAAACTCAGTGGCTTAAAACAGCACACATTTCTTATCCCACAATTTCTCTGGATCGGGAGAACAGGCATAGCCAACCTGAGTCCTTTGCCTCTGGGTCCCACAAAGCTTCAATCGAGGTATTGTCTGGGACTTCAGGCTTGAATGGCAAAGAAGCTACTTCCAAACTCACTCAGATGCTAGCAGAGTTCGGTCCTGGCGCCTGCAGGCCTGGGGGCCTCCCTTTCTTGCTGTCAGCAGGAGGCTGCCCTCAGCTTGGTGCCACACAGCTCTCCCCAGATGACAGCCCATAACACGAAACCAGCTTGTGTCCTCAAAGTTAGCAAGGAAGATGGGTCGCAAGGAAGGGAGGATACAATCATATGAAACAGAGGTTAAGATATTCTGAGTGTTGTTCTAATTTGCCTTGTTTTGATGTTAGTTAGCATCTTTTTCTAAGCTTGTAAACTCGTGAGATTCTCTTTCTGGGACTCGGTAGTCACACGTGTTTAGTGACTACGCAGAACGTCACGTCCTTCGACCACTTGTTAATTGGGGTTTCTCTGCATTTCTTACTACTTTAGGTAAATTTCATGTGTATTCAAGAAATCGCTTGAGTTTTAGATATTAGAAAAACCTCCCTTTATTCTACTGTCTGGCTCTTACCTGCCTACGTTGTCTTTCTTTGAGCAGAATTTTTTAAATGATATTTTTAACTAAGAGATTTGAATTTTTGAAGTTTTGTTCAAGAAGAGCTTCTTAATACACACACACACACATTGGAGATTTTATATATATTATATATATATATGTATATAATCCCCAAAGATTTTTGCTATTTACTTTTTTTAGTTTGACCACTACATTTTACATGTTTAGTAAATTGGGATTCCAGCTTTGTATGTGGTATTTCATGGGAATTTAGTTTTAATTTTTCTTCCTGGAGTATGGCCACTTTTCCAAAGCACCTACTCAATGGTCCTGTTTTCCTCATGAATTTGTAATGCCTCTGCTTAGTTTTCATCTATGTACTATTTGGAGTTGCTATTTGGAGTTCTTTATTCTATTTCATTTGTCTTCCATCTGTTTTTGTGCAGGTATCACCATGTGACTATCATGCCTTTGTAGTAGGTCGTAGTGTCTGGAAGGCAATTTTGTCCTGCTCAGTCTATTCTGTTTTAAGATTTACTTAGCCCATCATGGGCTATTATATTTTGAGTAGCTTAAGGGAAAAAAAATAAGCTGAGAATTTTCATTAGGACTGCATTGAATGTGTAAGTAAACTTGGAGGGAAATTGATTTTTTATAATAAGGAGAAGTGATTATGTTATTAAAAAAAAAGATCAATGAAATAGAATAGGGAGCTCAGAAATAAACCCTCACACGTATGGCCAAATGATTTTTGACAAGCATATCATGACCACTCAAAGGAGAAAGGACAGTCCAATCTCGGCAGTAAACAGTGCTGGCAAAGCAGACATCTCTATGCAAAAGAATAAAATTGGACTCTTACATTGCATACAAAAACTAACTCAAAATGGATTAAAAGGCTTAAATGTCAGATCTAAATCTCCTAGAAGAAAACATATGGGTAAATCTTAATGATGTTGGATTTAGCAATGAATATGACACCAAAGCATAAGCAACAAAAGCAAGACAGGGCCAGGCACAGTGACTCACGCCTGCACTCTGGGAGGCCAGGGTACAAGAATCTCTTGAGCGTAGGAGTTTGAGACCAGCCTAAGCAAGAGGGAGACCCCATCTCTACCAAAAACAGAAAAATTAGCCAGGTGTTGTGGCAAGTGCCTATAGTGCCAGCTACGAGGAGACTGGGGCAGGAGGATCGCTTACACTCAGGTTTCAGCCTAGCTCACAGCAACCTTAACCTCCTGAGTTCAAGCGACCATCCTGCTTCAGCCTTCCAAGTCACTGGCACGAGCATGTCCAGCATGCTAGTCTGGGTAACATAGAGGGCCACAGCTACACAAAACAACATGAAGTTTCCCAAAAACATAAAAGATGGAACTTTTATATAACCCAGGACCCCCCCTCCCACCCTTTCTGGATATATAGGCAAAAGAGTTGAAAACAAAGTCTCAAAAATATATTTGCACACCCACATTCATAGCAGCCCTACTCACAGCACTTTCCTCAAACGTCCATCGACAGATGAATAAACAAAACGTGCTCTGTCTGTATCTTTTTCAACCTTAACAAGAAAGGAAATACTGTCCTATGCTATAACATGGATGTACCTTGAGGGCACTGAAGTCTAGTTACAAAAAGACAGCTACTGTACTCCTATCAGTCCACTTACAAGATGTATCTAACATAGACAGCGTCATAGAAACAGAAAGGAGAACAATGGTTAGCACGTGCGGGGCAGGGATGGAAGGAGTCGTGCAATGGGTACAGGAATTCCAATTTTCAATATGAAAAAGTTCTGGAGATTTGTTTCACAACACTGCAAATATATATAACATGACTGAACTGTACACTTAAAATGATCAAGATGCAAATTTTGTACCTTTTTTTTTACCTCAATATGAAAACATCATTGTACTGGAAAATATAAAAGTTCTCTTTCATTCTAAAATTGTTGTTGGATCAAAAAGTTAATTCAAACCAAAATTATAGAATATAACAACAATAAAATCACTGTATGTCAGAATTAGCGACACACTACTAAAACATTTCTCAGCAGTAAATGACCTTAAATATTTATTAAACAACGTGATATAAAAATAAAACTATAAATTATATATTCAAATAAATAACTTGGAATGAAAACAAAATAAACAAAACAACGTATTAATTTAAAAATTGAGTTAATAAACTAGAAAAAAAACCCCTTCCAATATTTTTAATGCCAATGAAAAAGATAAAGAACTTGCTCCAATAATTAAGAAAAAATAATAAGTGCTCAAAATATCAAATGAGAATGGAAGACTAAGCACAGATTTAAAGGAAATACAAAGAATAATTTTTAAAAAACTACCTTTTCTTCATGCTACAATGTTAAAATCTGCAAAACATTTCATTTTCTCCTGGGGAAAAAAAATAACATTTTAATGGTGAGAATCCATGTGTTATATAAGCAAACCCTTTGACAGCCTGAGTCTTTGAATGATTTCATTGAAGAAAGTTGTTTTACCAAACTCTTCACCTGCTCAGAACTGTAATGTGAGGAAAGTCAATTTCTACTGGATGTGGTAATCTGTTATAAATTTAGTAGGCAACCTATTTATTTGTAACCTATTCCAATTTTATTAGTTTTCTATAAATGCATAATGCATTTCTCTAAAATGCAATAGTTTAAAACCATAAACAATTACTACTATATATTACAGTTTCTGAGGATTGGGAATTCAGCAGAGCACTTAGCTGGGTGGTTTTGGCTCAGAGTCTTTTATGAAATTGAAGCCACAACTTTGGCAAGAACTGCATGGTCTGAAGCCATGACTTCTCTGTGGGAACCATTTCTAAGATGAGTCAGTAGCATGGCTATTGGCTAGGGTACTCAGTTCCTTGCTGGCTATTGGTGAAAGCTGCACTTCTCACCATGTAGAACTCTCCACAGGGCTATCTCAATGCCCTGAAACATGGAAACTGGCTTTCCCAACACAGAGAGAGAAAGAGAGAGAGGGAGGGAGAGAAAGGAAATGGAGGGAAAGTAAAAAGCTTTATTCTGTAGCACTTTTAATGCTACATACATTTTTTCTTTTGGAATAAGGGGCATTACATTTTCTTATCTCTTGAAGAAGGGATTACACAAAGTTGTGAATATTAAGAGGTAAGAATTTGGGTGGGGCATCTTGGAGGCTGAGGACCACGTTAATTAATACAAGAAGATAATCCCCCACCAAAAGCACTCTTTAAATTCATACTCAATTTATCTACGAATATGCAGTACGTGTGTGAATTCGTCAAAACATTCTCATCATAGGCACATAACTGCTCATTATCAAGCTCTGTAAGATTTCAAAGATTTCTAAAGAGTATACTTTTCACTGCCATGTATATGTTTTTAGAAATTAGTTTTTTAATCAATACTGAAGTTCATTAGCTGTGGTCAATATGTTCTTTGGTCCCAATATCACATTATAAGTTAGTAGGGAGCTCCCTGGGAACGATGCTAATTCTGGTGCAGAGACTAAGAACTCCTTCAGTATTTCTGATTTCATCCAGAGATGGTTCCACACAGGTATAAATCTTAATGGTCAGACTCCTACTCTTTTTGTAGGGTATACGCTACTATATAGAAAAGTTTTATAGATGAACTTGACCTCATGTATAAGAATATGACTCATGGTCTATATTATGGATTTATACTTCCCATAGCAGTAGATCTCTATTCTTGCCAAAGGGTTGTCATTGACAAGAGATCAGAATAAAGAAAAAAAATATCAAAGGGAATTTGTGAAAATTCACCCACATTACAAACAGAAGTCTCACTCTTTGTTTTGTTGTTCTACATTTATTCATAGCCTGAAACTAAAGCTGAACATCAGAGACCAACTCTTGAGGAGCCTAGAAGTCCAGTCTCACAAAGCAAAAAATAAAACTTACTTGATAGTTTTTGAAAACTAATAGAAATTCTCAAGTAATGTTTAAGATTGTAAATTGAGAATCCCTAGGGACTAAGATAAATTCCTAAGACTTAATTTTATTTCTTTACACACCAGGTTAAAAGCTTTCATAATTTAATGGTAAAATAAACACTTACTTTAAAAACAAACTTCAAGACACATTATCTGAAATTTAAATTATTCAGCTAATGGATTCCCCACAGTTCACAGAATCTCTAATAAGATTATAAACATCTTTGCTAGATCAAAAGGAAGTATATTAGACCTTTTAATATTAGAAATTAAACCTCATTTTGTTTCTACAGAAGAAGGAAAATAAACATTTATGTACATTCATCTTGAGGTTTAGAAAACAATCTTCTGCAATTGATTTGATCTGGTCTCATAAAAAATTAGTTTCAAACGTATTTAAAGTCGACACTGGCCATGACTTTGTCAAGCTAGTGTCAAAGATGCTCATTCCCTACCAAGTCCAAAGGAACAGTTACCATCAACTGAAGGGCCAGGAGGCAGCTAGAGATGGATTTTTTTTTCTTTTTTCTTTTAAGACTAAGAACAATGATATATGGAAAGAACAAACGTAAGTAGACATTTCCCAAATCTTTTAAAGCATAGAAAGCAAGCCAGAAGAGGTTCTTACTGAATCTATTGGTCATTTTTTCTCTTTCTTAGCACTTTTTAAAAATTTTTATTAAATCATAGCAGTGTACATTAATACTATCATGGGGTACAGTGTATGCAATTTGAAATAGTTTCATCTACCTGGTTAACATAGCTTTCATGTATTTTTCTTAGTTATTGCGTTAAGATATTTATGTTCTACATTTAGAGAGATTCACAGGGCCCCTTATAGGATGAACCGTAGGCATGATCGGCCGACGCACTCCATTTTTGTCTACTTTTTGTTCCTTTCATTAAATGTTAACAGTCTCCAGTGAGGGCAGGAACTTGCTTGTCTGTTATATCTGCAGAATATTGATGGACACATGATAGCCACTTAATAAATAGTTGTTGAACAAATAAATAAACTGGTCTTTAAGCTGTCCTCAATTTGCTACAAGATATTTTTTAAACTTAATTTGACTTAAGTTCCCTTCGCTACAGGCAAGAAAAGACAGCCTGAACCTGGTTGGTTTCAGTAATGACAAATTACTTTTTGGGTCTCTACTTTACCAGTTTCCACTGCTTTGTTGAGAATTAGCTTTTTATAGAATTTCTCATTTTTCACTCCAATCAGAAATTGTGTTAACAGCCAGTTAATATAATAACACGTGCCTGGAGTCACACATTGTGGCTGATTGTGGATTTTGGCCATTCCAGTGCTGCCTCCACCATTAATTTATTTCTGGTTTCCCAGAAGCTAAGTGTTGATCCATGTACTTTGAGGAATCGTAGATTTGAAGAGGAAGATTCTGGGATGTTCTGTAGTTTGTGAAGACTAGAAAGAGTGTGATGTTAAAAATGTCATTGCTTATTCTAGACTTGTTCCTTGTCATAAATCAGGATGAATTAGTATTCACCATTTTCTTAAATGCAAGTTCACAAAGATTAAATATTCAAGTGATTGTGACAGTGGCAGAATTGAACTAACTCAAGTTCTTTTTCTCCATCCTTGCAAATATATATATATATAATATATACAATCATATATTACTATACAATCTACATAACTATAATGAATCAATATCTTCATTCATAATAAAAAATGTGTGTATTTATAAACACAATATCTTTGGCAGGAAGATGTGGTGCCAGTGAAATTGGAGGTACAACCTACACCCACAGCAAACTTGAGAAATTTTGAATCATAACGAACAGAACCTTGAACAGAATGTATGTACCCTGAGTCTCTGGAGTCTTGGGCTAATTGTCTAACTGAGGGTGCTCTGGATTTACTTCTGTGTAAAATACAATATTTATGAAAGGATAAGTAATTAAAATGTGCTAAATGTAAAATATATTATTGAAACTGAACAATAACCAAGGCAATTTACAAATTAGATTAAGAGAAGATTTTTTTCTAGGAAGAATACTTTATTACCAACATTTTAAACATTGCTGATGGATGGTAACAATAAAACAAAATAGACTTCTATTTCATGTTCTTACTAGTTTCTAATGCTTTACAAACAGTGCCTACTCGTATTGATTACAGCTGGGTGAACAACTCCTATCACCGGAGATTTCCTAACCCACCTCTGGATAAGGACTCATTTTGTGATTAACCAAAATAAAGCCACTTTAAAAAAGTGGACATGATCACAATAGGCAAAGGGGAAGTGTTAGTGACGATACTGAGCCCGAGAATTCACTTAAGCTACCTGGAATGGCTAAAACCACGGATATGGGTTTTAATATTTATGAAGGATCTACCCCTCTGCGGTGGAGAGCTGCTTCATTGATCCCCACTGGAAGGAGCAGAGAAAACGACACGCTTCTCCATTCTCCCTGCCACCCTTCTTCCTTTCCAAACAGTCACTGCCTGGCGTTTTTAGGCACGTTTAAGATTTAAAATAGCGAAGAAGTATAAACTGAGAGATGTCCTATCATTGTTTTGTAAATGCAAAGTTTAGTTCATACAGGAAAGATCTGTATTCAATCTGAATACAGTTTAAATAGGATTAAAACGTGACTGGTATGTATATAACTGCTCTCCCATGGAGCCGTGTGTTTCAAAGCGGCTCAAACCCCTCTTCACCTGCAGTGAGCAAGTCTTAATTACTTTAAGCCAGCAGTTCTCAACCTGTGGGTCACAACCCACAGGAACTGTATTAAAGGGCCACGGCGTTAGGAAGGTTGAGAACCACTGCTTTAAGCAAACTAAGGTCAATTTTATAAATAAACATGCAGTGCAATTCTGGTCAATGTGACCTACCAGTCTGTGAAGGCACCTTAAAAGTTCCTTTTTAGGGGATAAGGGAGTTGACTATCTTCCAGTACATTAATGCCTTTTGGGAATGTTGTGATTTGTGCAGCCTGCTCAGGGGTATAGTACTCTGACAAACAGACGGGCATATCCCCCCAAGAGGTTGGAAGTCTGGAAATATAGGGGGGAAATGGGTCCTTGGGGGCATTTCTGAACCATTGAATCAACCATCCCTGGAACTCCTCTGCTCCTGGACTTGGGGTTATATTTGGGCCATCTGGAATGGGCGCTTCTATTTCAGTCAACAGCATTCTAACTGACAGGTTTCTTATACTTTTTTAACATATTCTACTTTGGGTGGACACAGTAAGGGTGATAGTTATTGACTTACAAAAATGTACCTATGAATTAGGAACCTTCAAGCAATGTATTTTCACTGCCATTTCACTATGGCAGCAGTTCCTTCAACAGTACGTCTTTTGTTACTTTTTAGTAATAAGAAGTCATTCACACAATTCATAAAGTGCCTTTAATGAAATGTATCCGCATGCTGAAACCACACAGCAACTTCTGAAAATGCTATTGATTCCCACTCCATCTCCATAATCTCCCAAGGACTCTCCTGGGCTTACTCATTACCCATTACAGTATTCACGGATTGGAAACACTTTTCTTCTAATTGATCTAGTGGGGATTGGTGGTCACAGTTATTTACAAACAGTGGTAGTGCTCATAAGAGCATGCTACCCTGCATTTCACTACATCATTATTGAGAGAAGCTTAATTTATGTCCATGAACTTTAGTTGCGAAATCCCTGCATCAGGTGTTATTACTGGCCTCAATTCTCATAGAAATGGATTTAAAAATTAATGACATTGAAACGAAATATCTAGAATATATACATGACAGGCTTTTGCCTTTAAAATTGTTAAGAAACTCAAGTGACATTTTATGGCTATTTTGAAAAGTTAAATTGAATTTTGTATGATAAAGGCTGTTAAAAACTCAAAGTTTCTGTTTATTTAAAAGTCTTACAATTTCCAATAAATTCTTCTGCACTAGAGGACAAAAACATCTATGTTATTCATAGATGATTAAGTGCGGCATTTTTTTAGTTCAATAAATTTTATTCCGTATAATTTATCACTTAAGCCATCAGAAAGAATAAAAATCCGGTTCTATTTGTGGTACCTCTGCAGTTAGCACAGCATGTTTTAAAAACCAAAGTGTAATAATCAGAGGCATTTCTACTGAGACCTTCTTTGCCCAGAAGGATACAACTAAATTTACTTCTGACAGAAACTCATTTGACACATACTGACCAGAATATATTAAATTAATTGTTTGTTTCATGTGGGACATTAAAATGACACTCCATTAGATCTATTTCTGTAACACGATAATGAACATATTCAACTCATAAACATTTCAGTTCAGTTGTGAGCTCACTTCCTCTGTACTACTCCCACCACTGCCATTTTAAACATAGCATAATCACTCTCTTGATGATTCCTGCGATCTATAAATATGAGTAGACAAAACCAACCAAATATAATCTCTCAATAAGTTGTCAATTATTTTTAGAAATAACTGCAAATGCATTATCATAGTTTTACAGAAATACATAAGATTTTAAAAGTAGATTTTACCAAGGAAGAATATCCATACACTAGAATATGCAAATATTTAAAAACCATACATTAAAAAGAAGTATATGGGGTGGCACCTGTAGCTCAAAAGCATAGGGCACCGGCCCCATACGCCGGAGGTGGCAGGTTCAAACCCAGCCCCGGCCAAAAACTGCAAAAAAAAAAAAAAGGTGTATGTTCAAGGCAGGGCAGGAGGAGCCTAGTATTGTAGTCATTTTACTTTCTTACTATGTGCAGAAATTCATGATTTGTGTAGAATTCAAAAGAAATAACAAATACCGGCCGGGCATGGTGGCTCACGCCTGTAATCCCAGGATTCTGAGCAGCCTAGGTGGATGGATTGCCTGAGCTCACAGGTTTGAGACCAGCCTGAGCAAGAGTGAGACCCCTGTCTCTAAAAATAGCCTCCAGGCGTTTTTGAGGGCACCTGCAGTCCCAGCTACTTGGGAGGCTGAGCAAGAGAATCACTTGAGCCCAAGAGCTTGAGGTTGCTGTGAGGTGTGATGTCACAGCCCTCTACTGGGGGCAACAAAGTGAGACTGTATTAAGATAAAAAAAAAAAAAAGAGAGAGAGAGAGAGAGAGAGAAAATCCCTGGAATCCAAGAATCTGAGGTTGCTGTGAGCTTCCATGGGTGACAAAGTAAGATTCTGTCTTAAATAAATATATAAATAACAAATGCCTTCCATAGGAAAAATATGAGTCCAATGTGTCTAAAGAACTATTCAATAGATAGTTTTTGTATGCATCATTATTTGTGCACCTTAAATAATCTTCAGTGATGTCCATTGTGCAGGTGAGGAGATTGTGCTTCAAAGGGATGAAGTAAGTTAAGTCAGATGCCTGGTAAGTTGCAGAACCAGGATTTGCATCCAGGTATCCGGAAATGTGAAGCCCGTAGGCTTTTGTCACGCTGCATTGTATTTCTTTTGAAATTTATTTTCTGTTATTAGGAAACATTTGAGTAAACAGTGAAAAATATGATTTTGTACAGAAAAAGTAGTTCAGAAAGTGTGTGTGTATGTGTGTGTGTTCAAAGATGGTGGAGGTAAGGACAACCTAGAGATTTTTGTTTCTTTTGACTATCACATTTTTTTCCTTTGCCTTTGTGGGATTCAATATGATGATTATTTGTACAAATTAGAGTGCTTATATCCTACTAATTAAGGTATCTTTCACCTCATTTACTTAATCACAGTGTTAAGACATTTGTGTTCAATACTTGATAGATTTGACTTGTATCCTTTTAATATGCTCCATAGGTGTAATTCTACCATTAACCTTCCCTCTATCGAACCACCCCCTTCCCTTCAGATCTCTCTCCCCTTCCCTCCTTCATCCTGTGCTATAGTTGTGATTCATCTCTCTTATGAAAGTGTGAGTGATTGTAAATTGGTTTTATAGTAGTACTGAGTACATTGGATATTTTTTTTCCATTCCTGAGATACTTTACTAAGAAGAATATTTTCCAGCTCCATCCATGTAAACATAAAAGAGGTAAAGTCTCCATCTTTTTTAATGCTGCATAGTATTCCATGGTATACATATACCATAATTTATTAATCCATTCATGGGTCAATGGGCACCTGGGTTTATTCCAAGACTTGGCAATTATGAATTGAGCTGCAATAAACAATCTGGTGCAAATATCTTTGTTGCCAAGTGATTTTTGGGCTTTTGGATATACACCTAGTAGAGGAATTGCAGGATCAAATGGCAGGTCTACATTTAGATCCCTGACTGTTCTCCAAACTTCTTTCCAAAAGTAATGTACTAAGGCATCTACATCCTTTTCAAGCCAGTGAAGTTGGCCATCTTCTCACATTTTTCCACATCTATTCACCAGGGCCTTCAGCTTTCTATTAAGGATGAGACCAAAAAAAAAAAAAAAAAAAAGTACTATTTTTTTCTTTCTTTCTTTCTTTTTTTTTTTTTTTTTCTTTTTTGAGATAGAGTCTCACTCTGTCACCATGGGTAGAGTTCTGGGGCATCACAGTTCACAGCAACTTCAAACTCTTGGGATTGAGCAATCAATTATCTTACCTCAGCCTCCTGAGTTGCTGAGACTACAGGTGTGTGAGCCACCACATCCAGCTAGGTTTTCTATTTTTAGTAGAGCCAGGGTCTCACTGTTGCTCAGTTTGGTCTAGTACTCCTGAGCTTAGCAATCTACCTGCCCCAGCTTCCCAGAGTGCTATGATTACACGAGTGAGCCATGGTGCCCCACTATGGACTTTTCTCAAAAAGCACGATTTACCTAATTGGTGCAATAGCAAAAGAGTGAACACTACTGGTCCACATTAGGCTGAATTAGGGTGCAAAATAAATGCTCATGTCAACTTGCTGCTCAGGGACTTGGCCTTTGACTGAGTGAAAAGTGGGGAGTAGAGGAAAAAAATTAGAGATGCATCCCCCCAACACTGACCAAAGAAATGCTGTAATCCAGTTTTAATGAAATTTCAGTATAGTTTTACCACCATATGACTTTTGAGTTTATTTCTTAATTTGTTCAAAACACAAATAGGAGAACTATGTGATTTTTTTTGGTACCAACGGACTCCAACATTGAGGAGCTTTGGGATGGATCTGACTTCCACAGAGAAAATCTTGCCCCTCTAGGGAAGGCTCCCTGTCTAGTAAATAATTGTAACTTGGCAGCCACTTTCAAACCATCAATTTAACAAGTAAATTTATACATTTGTCTATTGTATGGTGATGGATATAAGTTGCCAAAAGGGAGACCTAGGCACTGGGCTTTTCCTCTGGGATGGAAAGACTTATTTATGACCTACTTTCACGGGGAAAGCAGAAGAAACTCAAGTCATCACTTAAGACATTCACCGGAGGACAGTCTAACTTCATGTAGATATTTTTATGCTTCCTTTAGTTTATAACACTTACTGAAATCTCACACAGCATATATTTTTACATTTTATATTTGTGGCTTTCTTTATTAAATCATACAGAGGTAGATCATGTATACATTAATGCATTTAGGGGGTACAAAGTGCTGATTTCATATACAATTTGGAATGCTTACATCGTACTGGTTAATATATTCCTCACCTCGTTCACTTAATTTTTATGTTAAGACATTTATACTCTACATAGATTCGACATGTACCCTTGCAGTGTGCACCATAGGTGTGATCCCCACCATTCACCCTCCCTCCATCTATATTTGTGGCTATTTAAAGCATTTATATGTTTTATTTGCACATCACTTCTCTTTATCCTCGAGTTTTCATGATTTTGGCAATGAGAATGTATTCTATTCTCACCTAGTTTATGACAATTTCAAATACCCTGGTTAGTGTGATTGAGTTTAGCTATGAATTTCAATACCTAGTTGCAGAAAATTTAATATATATTATTTGAAAATAATCTTATATAAGTTATAGTTGTCCAAATATTTATTAATTTGATTAATTCCTCCATGCTTTTTTTGTGTGTGTCTTTACAGGGAGAATACCAATTACCAAGTGTTTTTAGTCAGTTTTCCTTGTAAATGAAATTTCTAAATGTATAATACCTTATACAAAACTAGTGTTAGGTAATAAGAGTGTTTGCATTAAAGATATTTTCCTTTGAAATAAAACTGTACAATCTAACATTTGTGAAAGAGGCCAATAGATGGGTTTTACAAAGAACATTCACCAAGCTGAGACCTTTGTTTAATAGAGGGGGAAAAATAAATAATTAAATAAACTAGCAGAATATGGGGTTTCTCTTTGGGGAAATGTACTTATTCAGGCATCTCCCAGAGCGTTCAGCGAGTACCTCCTCTTGTCTGGGTAAGTGGCAGGCTATGGAGAAGCTCAGGAATTCAGGGCCAAATGGAGCCTTTTTGTGTGGCAGATTTTTCTCCACCTCTATTAACTCCCAAGAAGAAAACACTTTCTTTCTTGACCTTTGAAATAGCTAGACTTCAAACTAATTTTAGAATTAGCATATTTTATAATTTTTTTCTGAACCCTGAGCACATATAATCCAAATAGTTATAATTCTTACCCTGCTACCTTATTCAAAATAACAAAAATAGGAGAGTGAGCTGCTTGAGATAGAGCATGTCTTACTCACATCGACGTCCTCATAATAAGAGTAGTGCTTAATATAGGGAATTGTTAAGAAATACTATTTGGATTATAAAATGAATGAATCATAGAAAGGTGAAGAAAACATATTTGCAAGAGTAACTGGAGATAAATGTATTAAATATTACATATGTCTAGTTTTTTGAGCCCCAAATCTCACCATGATTGTTAGTTGGGTTCCTTCTAATTTGACCATTTATTTATTTTTGTCTTTAAATCTTTTAAAGTATCCAATAATATACTACCTAGAAGATATATCTAGGTGGTTAATTTTCATAATGACCATAGAAAGATTGAAAAAGGTTAGAGGTGAACTAAATAGATCTTACCTGGTCCCTAGAAAATGGGAGATACCATTTCAAAACATTTTAAGCAGCTGTGTGTACTTATAATAACAATTTCTGAGAATATTATTTCTCAGCAAAAAACATTGCATAATATTAAGACAACCAGTAGAATATTCCACGGCACCCAGTAGAATATATACTGTAAATAATATTGAAGCAGAAATATATATGGAATATAATACATATGTAGTCACCCCTGTTGTCTTTACCCTTCATCTGAAAGCCCAGGCATCCCTTTTAAACATAAATCTTGTTGCAAACAAGGTGTCCCTTTTGGGAAAATGAGGTACCATATAATGAGTATAATAAGGTTCAAATTTAATAGCCACAAACTGTCCCTCATGCATTAGTAAACAATAAATCAAGATCCAGGCCATCCATATAGGAACTCTATTCCTGCTTTGAAATGTGAGCATTTAGGCATAGTTTCTAAGTTTCCATATCCAAGTTTTCCTTGGAACAACAGTTAATACTAAAATGAAAATGACATGCCAATCTCCCAGTTCAGGAAGAAAATGAATCACAATATGCTTCCGCTGAATCTAAACAACCTCACCTCCTTCTCCAGTGTTCTGTGACTAATCCTCTTTGATATCAGCAAACTAGTCCACTTTGGGAGGCAAAAACTGTCTCTAACTGGATCCACTTATGGTCCCATCATGATTCAGGATAATTTCTAATAAAGCCCACTTTTATTCCCCAAGTGTCTCAGTCTGGATAAAAAATTATATCGTTATTATTATAGGTTAAAATAGCAACAAATATGAAATTTTATTCATGATACGGATTCATTACTCATGAGACTTAGCTAAAGAAAGTTCTAATTATACATTAGTTTTCCAGGAAGTCAGCTGACTTACATGAGCAAATTAAGGCTTTATTAAAGAAGTGCTTTTTGCTATTTTGCAGCTCTTTCCAGAAGGTGCAATTTCTTAAAAAGCCAAGTGAGATAAGAAAAAAGAATTCTTGAGAAAATTCCCAAAGGAACATTTGTTTTTCTTAAAATTGAGCTTTGTTTGGGGGCAATAAGCTAAAGTTGTGTTCCTCTCTACCTGGAGAATGAGCCTGTATAAATATTTGGTCCGTACTCTGCTGTAAACATTAGTGTCCTTATTCCTTCTATTCAAATGGGATTACACACGAAGCGTTACCTCTAGAATGGGAGCTGCCATCAGAGGCAAACTTTGCTTTTCCTGTGTTGTTATGTCCACAACAGGCCTTGTGTAGTCAGGCAACAAAATCAATATGCACAAAATGCCATCAGTGCTGTTGGCTTAAAGGCAAAACACATTGAACGATGACTATTTTTTAATTCAATTAACATGTATCGAAAACCTATTATGTGCCAGGCATTTTGACACAAATTTTTTATTTGTTCCTAATAACGACCTATGAGGTATGTGTTACTTTCCAGATGGGAAAACAGAGAGCCAGAGAGATTAAATGACTTCCTTAAAGTCACTTAGCGGGAAATTGATGGAGGTTGATTCAAATCAAGGCTGATTGATTCAACATGTGAGTTCTTTCTGCTGCACTTCCGCTTACAACTCTAGTTCCCGTCTTTGATGTCAGGCCAAGGAGAGAGTTTTCAGAGAGGTAGAAAGCCATTTCCTTCTAGTCTAAAACAAGAATCCCTTCAAAGATTGAAAATTGAGTATTCCTGTGTTACTGGAAACATCTTCAACACTTTCCTTTAAAAAAAAAATGTGGCATCATTCTTATCATTTTTTTCTTCTACCATCTGCCCGTAAAAATTGTATGAAAGAAATGTACATTTCAGCGGGAACACTCTCTATTATCTTACCGCCTCAAGACAGCCTTATCTTCTCCATGTTATTTATTTTTTGAAGCTGCAAGCTAGCTAACTTCTTTAGTCTTTTCAACTTTAACTGGAAATTTGGCTCCAAAATTAAAGAGTATCAAAAATCCAAAGGAGGATAGGAAAATCTGAGATTCTTTTCATTTAGATTTCAAAGACCAGTGAATCATTTGGTTATATAGATATTTGAAGTATAATTAACAGATATCAAAAAAGCCCTGGACCATGTTCAATCATGGCTGCTACAAAGGCAGAACTTCACATGTAGGATGAAAGATTAGACACAATATGGAAAAGAGATTCCAGAGCCCTTTCAAGGCTCTGCAGTCTTACAACTGTCCCAAAGCATGACTTTTTAGAAGGTCTCCCACAGCCAGTCAGCAAGACTGAACTTCTTGGATCACATCCTCCTCTCATCCCTACAGTGCTACCTGATGGCTGAAGCAAAGTCTCAAAACTTCAGGTGCATCTAGGGAGCCTTTGGGACCTTCAGTTCTCAGAACTTTTTGAACTACAAAGGAGTACACCATTCCCATCATAACAGAATTTAGCTCTGGGAAACGAGTCCTGGAAAAGAGGTTCTAATAAAATAGATTTTTCAGTGTTAATGACTTGCACTGTCACATGAAGAACTCAGCAAATAAAATGATATTCTATGCATACAAAGCTTTGCATTCCAAAGACCTTGTGACTGCTGATCATGAGGAACCCAGCGGCAAGAACACAGAGAAATGAGACAGGTGTAAAGCTTCCCACACGCACCTTGACACCTGGCCTCTGAGCCCTGGGATGGGGCGGCTAATAAGTGAGAAAGGCTGAACAGGGACTCTGCACCAAAAAGAATGCATTAAATATGCTTTTTAAAAAGAGATGGACAAGGCTATGGGGAAAACCCAAAATGGAATAGAAACAATAGCAAATGAATCTAACAATGGCAAATGGACGAACAAATGAGTAACCGAACACTGGAAAAGGCATAGAAGAAAAGAACTTACTAAACTTATTATACTTGGGAAAGTGGTATCTGCTATAAGGCCAAAGACCAAAAGACTGCACACAACAGAATATAGTTTACTCAGGAAATTTGTTTTTCAAAAAGGTATGCATTCATATTTCAGAAACCATAATAAGGTCTCCCTGGAGGCATAGTAATCTCAAGAGCTGGGTCAGACGATGTCAGACTTTAGCCTCTGGCAGCTGCAGAAAGTTAAGTGATACTCTAAACAGAGTGGGGGCGTTGCTGACAGGGCAAGAGGCCAAACAGAAAAGATCCCAGTGGCGAAGGGTAAAACGGCTATTAAAGAAAAATACATAATCGAATTATAATCTATGGGATAAAAGAAGTCTCTATGGGTCTATAACACTAGAACTAAATATTTGAGTAAATATATAAGTGGAGGAAAAGAGATAGCTGTCCCTTAGAAAAAGATTCCAATTAATAAAGAAGAAAGGAATGAGGGAAATAGAAAGCCCACCACCGGTGGATGTTAAAATGAGCGGGTGGAATTTTGAGGAGACACAGAATATTTGTATTTGAAAGTAACGCTTCCAAAATATTTATTAATCACAAAAATAAATATAGCAAATTTAGAGAGATCTGGGAGATTCTAGTTTCCAAAACGATCTTTGGATCAATATCTTATCCCCTGATAGGATACATCGAGAAAGGCACGTGACTTTGTAGTGTTCACGCCAAAAAGGCGTAATCTCAATCTAACCATGAAAAACATCCAAACCAATGGAAATTCTACAAACTACCCGGCCTGTCCTCTTCAGAAGCATCAAGTGCATCTGATATCTCAGATCAAAAGAGACTGGACTTATATGAGAACTGAATGCAAACACATGAGGACCTAAATAGGACCCTGGAACAGAAAAAAAGACATTCATCAAAAAACCGATGAAATGGGAATAAAATCCATACTTCAATTAATAGTATGGTACCGATGGTGACTCCTTTGTTTTGGTCATTGTCCTATGGTTATGCAAGGAATTAGGACTAAGGAGAGCTGATATGTCAAGTGTTTTTTTTCTATTTTTGCAAATTTTCTCTAAGTCTCAAATTCTTACAAAACAAAAAGTTTTTAAAAATCAGAATACAATGTACCAGAATATTAACAGCAATTATCTTTAGCAGGTGAAAACATTGATGATTTTTCTTTTCTCATATCTTCTATATTCTGAAATTTCTACAGTAAGCATGTAATATTCAGGAAAGATATGTTACTATTTCTATTTTTAGTCAGGAAACCCTTTATAGATGGTTTGGGTTGTGAAAAATTAACCAGTTATATTGTAATTTTTAAAGATAACAAAAATTTTGCATCACAAAAAGTATTTGCAAATTTTAATGGCAAAGGAGATTTGGTTTTTGATAGGAGAAATTCCACACCAGTGAATGCTGTTTTAGATTCCCACTGAGTTATCTTTTATGCTCTCTTTATAAGCAGGATGCCTACCAATTTTGAAAACTGAGAAAATCCCAGACACAGTGGGTACAGGTGGAAAATACTGCTTTTTCTTAAATAATTGAAAAAATATTATGATACTATCTTTTACCATTATACTTTCCCTTGGAGAGCAGACTATGTAACATAATACATACTAGATACAGATTGGTTTTGGTTTTGCTTTTGTCCCCAGGTGAGAGTGCAGGGATATCATCATAGCTCACTGCAGGCTCCAACTCCTCAGCTCCAGTGATCCTCCAGCCTCAGCCTCTGCAGTAGCTGGGACTACAGGCATACATCACCACACTCAGCTCGTTTTTCTATTTTTATGGAAACTAGGTCTTGCTATTGTCCAGGCTGGTCTTGAACTCCTGGGTTCAAATGATCCTCCTGCCTCAACCTCCCAAAGTGCTGAGATTACAGGCATGAGGCATGGTGCCTGCCTTTAGATTTAGACTTTTAATTTTCCAAGTATTATGAGACTACAAAATACACTTGTTAATAATTTGAAAAAGTTGGTTTCAAGTTGAAGCAAAGATACTTTCAGAAGAGTTGCAGAAAGACTGAGCAGATAATCAGTGGACTAATGGCAGGCTCACAGGATAGAAACCTTCTTAACCATTCTTATCTCTTGGCTTCCCCTGTGCCTTTCCCATCCAGAACCGCTTTGCACGTGGAGGAAGATGTTAAGGTGTTACCTCCAATGGTAAAGAAGATATGACAAACCATGGGTGGAATTGCAAACTAATATAGCCTTTTTGGAAAAAAGTATGGAGAATCTTCAAAGAGCTAAAAGTAGACCTTCCATTTGATCCTGCAATCCCAGTACCAGGTATCTACCCAGAAGAAAAACATCATTTACCATAAGGACATTTGCACTCGAGGGTTTATCACAGCTCAATTCACAATCTCAAAGATGTGAAAACAACCTAAGTGCCCATCAACACGTGAATGGATGAATAAACTGCGGTGTATGTGTACCAGGGAATACTATTCAGCCATGAAAGATGGAGACGTTACATCTTTTGTATTAACCTGGATGGAGTTGGAGAACATTCTCCCTAGTAAAGTATCACAAGAATGAAAAAACAAGCACCCCATGTATTCCAAACTAATTTGACAGTAGTAGCTGAACAGTTGCAGGCCCACACAATGGGAAAAACACAATTAAATTCAAAAAGTGGGGAGGATGGCGGTGCCTGTGGCTCAAAGGAGTAGGGCACAGATGCAGGAGGTGGCAGGTTCAAACCCAGCCCCAGCCAAAAACTGAAAAAAAAAAAAAGTGGGAAGGAAGAGGAGGGGAGGGAGAAGGAAAAGAGAGGCAGAATGGGGTAGAGCGCTCAGTAAGCTTTTGCCTAAGGGGTATAATATAGGCGTGCATGGCACACCTCCTGGGTGAAGGACTCAAATACAACTCAGACTTTTCCTAACAAATGCAGACAATGTAACCCAGTCCTATGTACCTTTATATTAATCAGAATTTTTTTAAGATTATTTCCAGAGCTTTACTAAACAGGATACATTTGGGAGGTTCTCCTTATAGCATATGTATGTACACACACACACACACACACACGTCTGGGTAGAGCAATAAAGCAAACACAACGAAATGGGGCACGGTGTGCGTGTGCTCACGTTAAATGGTGCACTGAGCATGTTCGATGCCATCAACTTTATTGAAATGAGTCAATCTTAAACGCAGTCAGAATCTCTGAACAATAGTCTTCCAGGTAACCGTAAATGAAAAATGTTAATTTTCATTATTCTTTAATAATAGGAATTAGCTTAGCATTACCGTGCTGCTTTTTGTTTTCTATTTCATCTCATCTCTCATTTGTGGTTAATAAAAGTGTCATTATTTAATGATAGACACTCGGGTCCTTCATTCTGAGTCTCTGTCTTCTCTGTCATGCAGTCATCACCTGGGATGCAGATTTCTCACTGTGCACAGAGCTGTCAGCAGCGGGGGGAGCAGTTCTCTCCCGCAGTGACTCAAAGCCTGCTGTAACCAGTGAATTAGGCTAGGACTAGGAATATTTCTTGTCTTTCATACGCTTCTGTCTTCATGAGTTTGGATTTTATTTAGTGGCATACCTTCTTTTATTGTTCTTCATGGATACTGTGGGTTTTTTCACAAATTGAAGGTTTCTGGCAACCCCACACCAAGCAAGTCTGTCAGCACCATTTATAGGACGTGCTCGCTGTGTCTCTGTGCCATATTTCAGTAATTCTTGAAGTATTTTATTTATTATTATTATTAATATATGTTATTGGGATCTTTGCTGTTACTCTTGCAATTGCTCTGGGGCACCACCAACCATATAAGATGGCAAACGTAATTGATAAATGCTCTATGTGTTATGACTGCTCCACCAACTGGACATTTCCCCATCACTCTCCCTCTCCCAGGGCCTCTCTATTTCCTGAGACACATCTGGAATTAGGCCAGTTAATCACCCTCTAATGGTCTCTAAGCGTTCAAGGGAAAGGGCAAGTTGCACATCTCTCACTTTATATCAAAATCCAGAAATGATTAATCTTAGTGGGAAAAAATTGAAAGCCAAGATACACCAAAAGGCTCTAACTGCTAAGCTCTTAAGCCAAAGAGTTAGCCAAGTTATAAATGTGGTGGGAAAGTTTTTGAACGAAATTAACTGTGTTACTCCAGTGAACACAGAATGCTAAGACGATGAAACAGCTTCATTGCTGATAGGGAAGAAGTTTTAGTGGTCTGGATAGATCAAACCAGCCACAACAGTCCCTTAAATCAAAGCCTAGCCCAGCGCAGTGTTGTAACTCTTCCATTCTTTGAGAACTGAGAGTAGTAAAGAAAGTACAGAAGAAAAGTTTGAAGCTAGGAGATGGTGGTTCACGAGGTTCCCAGAAAGAAGCCATCTCCATACCATGACATTCCAAGGTGAAGCAGCAAGTGCTGATGGAAAAACTGCAGCAAGGTACCCAGAAAATGTGACTAAGATGAAGGTGGCAACATGAAGGACAGATTTGCAGTGGAGACAGAGAAGCCTTCTGTTGGAAGAAGACGCCATCTAGGACTTTCCGAGTAAGAGAGGAGAAGGCAGTGCCCAGCTTCAAAGCATCAAAGGACAGGCTGACTCCCGGGTTAGGGCCTAATGCAGCTGGTGACTTCAAGTTGAAGCCCAAGTTCATTTATCATTCCAAAAATCCTGGGGTCCTTGAAAATTGTGCTAAACCGACTCTGCCTGGGCTTTCTAAATGGAAAATTAAAGCTTAGGTGACAGCGTATCTGCTGACAGCATGGTTAAGTAAATATTTCAAGCTCACCGCTGAGACCAAGATTTCTTTCAAGATTATTGACAATGCACCTGGTTATCCCAGAGCTCTGACGGAGATATAAAGAAGTTGATTGCTGTTTTCATGCCAGTTAACACAACACCCATTCTGCAGCCCATAAATTAAGGAGTCATTTTTGACTTCCACATCTTATTATTAAAGAAATACATTTCATAAGGCTATTGCGATCATAGAAAGTGATTCCTCTGATGTCGGTTAAGTAAGTTGGAAAATCTTCCGGAAAGGATTCACCATTCTAGATGTCCCTCAGAACGTTAGTGATTCACGCGTGGAGGTCAAAATGTCAACATTAACAGGGGTGTGGAAGAGGCTGATTCCAACCCTCCTGGATGGCTTTCCTCAAGACTTCAGTAGGGGAAGTAACTGCAGCTTCTAGGGAAATAGCAAAGAACTAGAATCCAGGGTGGAGCCTGACGGTGTGACTGAGTCACTGCAAGTTCCTGCGTGATCCAACTGAAATCGAGGGTTGGCTTCTTACGAATGAGTAAAGAGTATTTTTGAGACGGAGCCTACTCCTGGTGAAGATGCTGTGAACATTGCTGAAATGTCAACAAAGGATTCAGAAGATCACATAAACTTAGTTGATCAAACAGTGGGAGAGTTTGAAAGGACTGGCTGAATTTGGAAAGAAATTCTACTGTGGACAAAATGCTATCAAACAGTATCATATGCTAACGGATAAATCTTTCATGAAATGTAAAGTCAGTTGATACATCAAACTTCATCACTGTTTCTTAAGAAATCACCCAGCCACACTGTCTTCAGTAGTGCTGAAGTCAGCACCCATCAATGTGGAGGCCAGACCCTCCACCAACAGAAGAACTGCAACTCACTGGAGGCTCAGACGAATCCCCGTATTTTTTTTTTTTTAGCAATAAAGGATTTTTAATGACAGTGTGTTCATTTTTTAGCCATAATACCATTGCACATCTAATAGACCACAATGTAGTGTAAATGTGACTTTCACATGCATTTGCAGTCCCAGGAACTTTTCTGACTCACTAGACTATGGTATGTGCTTTACTGGGGTGGTCTGGAAGCAAACTGGATGTATGCCTCTGTGTTGAGTCAGGAGTCCATTCATTAGTATTTGATAGGAGAACTTGATCAAACTTTTACATGGAGCATCATGGTAGAGGTGTTCCCTTGGATTTTGAGGGATAATAGTTGGTCTGTGACCACCTGTTTTCTCCAGAGCAGTTTTTTCAATAACATGAAAGAGGCATATACAATGTACAAATCCTTCAAGAAAGGAACTGCAATCTGAAAACTTTCATAAGCAGGACATTTGTTCAGCTGAGTTTGGTTGAATTAGCACCTTGGGCTACCACTCTCTGGGATCAAGTAACTGAAATTGGAATAATTTTCAGCTAAAAGGAATACTTTGTTAAATTGTTTATTTTTGTGAGAAGTGTATACAATTAACCTATTAATTAAATTGTAGAAATAGAAATATCACATCCATTTTTATTTGAATGTTTTAGAACTGAGGGCCTTTCCCAAGAGGTACACATTCTAAGGTGATTGCAGTCAAGATTCTTTTCTCTACTTTCAAAATATCTTAGGCAATTGACCTAAAATGATGATAATAACACTAATAATAAATTTCCCCCAGAACTCTAATTGGTTGTTATTTTATTCATTGGATTTTATGCCAGAGAAAATCGTGACAATTGTTAGTATATGTCCAGGGAAGTGTTTGTGAGCAGAATGACTCCAAGAGTCGGAGTAGGTGACAGTGAGGCAGGAGGTGTGCTCAGTGCCCCGCAGGTGCCTTTGGGCCGTCTCCCCATGTCAGCCTCTATACCATTACACTTCCTGTTCCCTACTGGGCTGGCCATCCCCATCCATCCAGTCTCAGCTCCTAAGAGAGACATCTCTGATCAGTCCGTGTAAAGTGGCCTCCCCAGTAACTCTGGCTGTCACTGCTCTGCATATTTGCTTTATTATCAAAATATGATCAGTTGTTTATCTGTTTTTCTCTTGCTGGTTTTGTAGTCATGTCGCTAATATCCAGCAAAGTGCATGGACATGGACACGGAGTCGCTTATTAAATATGTCATTGAATGAATGGATAAATGATCCCTTCCACAGTCCTACACTAAAGAGAGAAGTTTCTTCAGTTTGGAGAAAGGAAACAAGCAAGAGAGCTTACAGGACGTGCTGCGCAGGTAAAAATGAAAAGCTAATGTTTGCACCAAAGCGCTTCTGACACAGACTCCTTCCTACCCACCAAAGCTTTAGGTGGTCGGCTTTTTAATAACTTTGGGTAAATACCCTTCTTAAAATTGTCATAATATTATTCTTTGTGCAAACAACCATTCTCATACTCTAATCTTACAGAGACTTTGAAGCACCTGGAAAAAAAATTTTTCAATGAGCGAGCATAGCCCTTACTACGAATGAACAAAGCTATAATTTTGTTTGGCCTCTAACTTTCTTTCTCTTAAGAATATCTAATTTTTTTATGATAATCTTAATATCCTCACTCGGATATTTAGACTTTGTATACACCGATGGTGTTTCATCCTTTCTTGAGTTACTGTCCCCAAACCTTAGCAGCTTCGCAACAAAACACAAAAACATACCTATGGCGCAGTTTTCAGCACTGACTTCACTACTAACCTGGGTAAAACTAAATTGAGGGGAAGTGTAGTATAAGTCAACCAGCAAGTGTGTCTGTGAAGAAATTAGATGTTAATATCATAATGGGCTTTTAAAATCTAGTTTTAATTTCCAGGTTTTTTTTTAATTTGTATGTTCACCATTCAAATATATGTTTAGTAATATGATCTATTCCATGAAGCAGGTAGGTATAATCAGATATCAAATTTCATTAGCCTTCTGGTTTGGGTAACATGGTCAAAGATACATGAATATTCATTAATCAATAAATATACATAAGGTGAAGTATTTTTCCCAGCGAAGCTCAAAGGAATAGCTGTTATGTACATAATGTAATCGCTAATTCTGCTTACACAATCCTTCCCTTTCCTCCTAGACACATGTTGAGTTTTCTCTTCCCTGCCCTCAGAACACGTGTTGAGTTTTCCCCTTCCCTGCCCTGAGTTTGGGTGGCCCCTACACCAGGCTGTGGTAGTGAAATGTTCATGGAATGCTCTTGCCACTTCTGAACAAGGGCATAAAGCACGATTTCAGTATTTCATGTTTCCCCTCTGAGTAATTCCGAAGCTCAGAGGTGAGGCCTCTCTCAATGTAGATATTCAGGATAAGATGGAGCAGAGCTCCCCAGCCAATATGTGATGGACCTAAGCAAATATGGACTTGGGTATTTTTAGCCACTGAGACTCTTGCATGATTTGTTATGGTAGCATGACCAAGCCTTTCTTGCATGATGCATACATTACAGATACTTTTTAAAGAAGTATCTGTAATATATGCATTATGTGCACATGACATGTTATCTTGCTGTGAACTTCATTTTCTTCAAGGAACATTTCTATGACAAAAGTGATCGACATGCAAACATGTTGAGGTGGAAGCCAGGTAATGATACAATAAATAACTGCCCTTGCCTTGAGGTAACCAGACCTGCTTTCAACTTGCCACCCACCATCTGTGTGATCTTGGCCAAATCAATTCATATGAACTCTTTTTGGTGGGACCACACCTATGGTGCATCTTACAAGGGCACATGTGAAATTTACTAGGTGTAGAATCTAAATGTCTTAACACAATAACTAAGAAAATGCTATGGAGGCTATGTTGACCAGTTTGATGAAAGCATTTCAAATTGTATGTAAAACCAGCACACTGTACCCCATGATTGCATTAGTGTACACAGCTACGATTTAATAAATAAAAGATATTTTAAATTTTAAAATGACAGCATTAACATTGCCCCTAAAACCTTTTCTACAACCCTTAGCTTTGATTTCTTTTACTGATGTTGCTGTTGTTTTACTGTTCCTTGTACCAATAAAGCAAGTAGATGTCAGAATTTATCATTCAAAGGTCACTACTTGATTTAGTCCTTATATAATAGAAATTTATAGTGACTTTAATCATCTTAGTAACAAATCTTTTGTGAGTTTTACGTGGTTGCAGAGTTAAGAATTTTTAAATGTTGATGTTCTGTGTATTAAACATTTATCCCATGAGTTAAGAAGTCATATACATCTCATTTCTTATGTATTTTATAGTTCTCCACTTTTAAGAATAAGATTACCCCAAAATGAACTGCACTGTATATTATTAAACTTGAAAAATTGCCATTTAAAACATTTTAATAAAAGCCATATTTCTTCTCTCTCCAAGAGATCTTTACCAGTTATTTTGTGTGTCAATTATTATTTTTTAAAATTCTGATCATAAAATAGTTACACATAAGTAACATAATATAGTTCAAGTTAAGTAAACAAGGGCAGCTGCATGGATAGAAATTGTGTGAACATTCAATAACTGCTGAATGGTAATTAAGGATAAGTCAAAGGAAACAGCCCATTGGCTTTTTGGATAGAGTACTGGTGCCAAAGAACAATTAATTCTTCCTAAATTAAGAAGATAACTTATCCCTTTCAGTACCCAGAATCATGAATTAATAGAGATGATCTGAGAGTCTCCCAATAATAAGGCATTTTTCTTCTTTTAAATAAAATTACAGTAGTAAAAATAATTGTGTTACATTATCAAGAAGACTTGTGGAAGACTATTGAGGGATAGCACCCTCTATTACTCCCATCTCTCCAAACTAAACTACTGGGCCTCATAGTTTGTGGAATGACAGTCTTCTACATGCAAAATAGTGTCAGCACTGTGTCGCCAACATGAATAACAACCGATATTTTTACATTTAGGCTCTTCGGAAAATAAACATTTCTTATATTGTCTCCTCCTCTCACCTAAAGTTAGGGATATTTGTATTCTCTTTTCATTATTTAAGTTTAATGACAGTTTTAGTTTCTTTTGGCATGAAAATACCCCTGAATAATGAGTAAAAGGAAGTTCAAGTACCATTGTGAGTATATGTAGAGTCAGAAGATTTTATATAATAGAATATATACATTGTATATATTTGCAATAGTGTCCAGTTTTGTTTCTCTAAAACTGTGATCAAGGAATGAAACCCTTTAAATTACTCAAGCTTATATAAATTAATCCCTTGCATGTGGCTGTGCAACCCGGAGGGATGTTGCAATGATGAATTGGCTTCAGTGAGTCTCTAATCAGTCACTGCTCATCACTCACCACGGAAGTAACATCAGTGGATGGGCTACAAATATCATCACTATGCTACTCTCAAGAGCTGAGTTACCTTGTTAAAAATGAAACATGCCTCTGTAATAAGGACACATTATCCGTAAGACAAAGCATATAATGCAGCCAGATTCTGAGCAGAATATAAAGTCAGCCGTAGCTATTATGATCTGCGTTGCTGTCTGCATAACCATTTATGTAGCAGCAAGACAAGTTAGAAACACCTTTTCTTAACAAAGTAATTAACTCACCCAACCATTCAGAGGACTCATTCTCCCCCAAGTAAAAGTGGCAAGTGTATTTGAATAATAAATATTTGTTTATGATTTAATCAATTTACTGCAAGCATGAGCCACACTGCCATATCAGGAGAGAATTTTTATGTTAAAAAGTCTGCTTTGATTGAGTGAGGGCAGCTAAACAAAAAGTCCCATCTTTCTGGAAGTACATTCCTTACTTTTCAAGATGGAAGTAAGGAAATGTACTTACTTTTAGGTAAGGGGCCTTCACTTTGTTAACTAGAATGTTTATAAGGTTAACTTTAAAAAAATGCTTAAAATGTTTCATGTGATCCTGAGCCCTACTGTGATTTTTTGGGTTGGTTGGTTGTTTTGCTTCATCTGTAGTAATCGGTAGGTAATATTTCATTATTGTCTAGTGACACAAATTTCTCCATTAGCTACTCAATCAATTCATTGACTAGTTTTTTGTGTTATAGGGTTGTATATTGCTTCTGCTTTTTATAGTAGTTAGAACTATACTACAACTAACCTCATTTTAACACTTATTCACTTAAACTGTATTTTCTAAGGAGCTGTTGCATGTTCTGTTTGTATTTAAACAGAAGAAACAAATGATTTCTTCTGTTTAGAAGAGGCAGGTGATTTTACTATTTGTGTCCAATAATGGCTCCATAAATTTTTGTGTGGAAAGGGCTAATGGACAATAGCACCCACAAAAACCGTAACACCATAACACACACAAAACCATCACTCCACTACTGTTTACCATGGGTGTGCCATGCAGCTCTGCCCTGCCTATGATTTAACTAAATGATCAATTCTAGAATAAATGCTCTGTTTTCCCTTATCACCCCCCTTTCCTGTCATAGTGAATCTGATGGTGTATGTTTGGTGACTTTTGTGCCTGCCAGCCCAAGTATTCCTTTAGCCTTTGTTGACTCTGTTATAGAGTCTATTGACTCTATTGACTCTCAGAGAGCAATATAGAGTCTATATTCTAATTAGAGGGACACAATCAGATGTTATAGAGTGCAGGTAATAGTTCTATATAAATGCAACTAATTTGAGAAAACAGTTTATAAAGAAATCTTCATATTTTAATTATTCACTTAATTACATTTAAAGATTAGGGGAAAATGCTCATATTTTGGCCCTTACTCAGTTCTGTTTGACACAAGATTCCAACCTTAGCTCTCTCACACTCCCTCTGTCTCTTATCCTCTCTTTCCCACCCAGCTCCCGCAGACCCACCCTACCCTCCCTGCAGAAACTTCCTTCCTAAATTAGAGCTACAGCTTGGACCTCTCTCCTGAGTAAACGAGTACAAGTGCATCCTGCCTGTTGTACCGGAAACCAGATATCTGTACCAATATTCCTCCTTCCAGACTTGAAACCATCTCTGCCACTTTCTCTGCTAGCCACCCATCCCATTTGCTGAGCAGAACTGCTTGAGTCCTTCTTCATAGCGATTCCACTCACTCCTTTACCACGATCATGTCACTTACCAAGTTAAGAATCTCCACACACCCCGGAGTTACAGGCTCCACTTCAAGCTCCTTACTGGTATCCAAGGCCATATTCAAATGCTCCCTTTACTCAAACTTTCTGTCCTAGATTGGTTGTTATTGCCTCACGGTATGGCATTTGTGCTGCCAATTCTAAACCCTTTCTTACGCCAGCACTTCCACACGGCAAGCTCTCTCTGCTTCTCTTCATCTGCCTCATTCCCGGGTTTGCTGTAAGGACTCACATTCCACTTCCTCCGTGGTGCCGTTCTCATTACCCCAACATACAATGCTTGACTCCTCTGCACTTTCTAAGAGTTTGTCTTTCCTAGTCTGTGGACATATGCTTCTTTTTTATTTAATATCCTATTACAATTATTTGCCTTATATACTTAAGGTAAGAGAACATGGACCCATTTTCTGAATTTTCTTTTAGCAATTTTAAAATTATTGCAAGACCATCAATTTTTATCATGAAAGTCAAGGATATCTGTCAGAGTTTTAAAGCTAGGAAAATGGGCTTGCCAAACTTTGAGGGTCGTTCATAGAATCATTCTGGAAGAGAAAACAGACAGAGACAAACGAAGATTGACCAGAGAGCAAGAAGCAAAGCTGGTCCTGACTCATAAGCAACTGGTCACTGGAACTGCCACTCGTGGACACCCAGGCTGCTGTTTTTGTCTGTGCCAGACTATTCAGCAAAGTGGACTCAAGGCCTCTGCCCCTGAACTTTACATCTATTGCTGTGAAACAAGTAATGCTGCTGCTTCTGCCACTAATAGTTTCTCACCTTCCCGAATCTTGTGGAGTGTGGTTAGTAATACCCACTGGTGACATCTGGGTTCTGAGCCTGGATCCTGGCTATCAGGAGGGCAAGAGGGGACTGTCTCCAGGCCCTTTTACTTCTGGAGTAGGAAGCAATATTCATACAACCAAGGGATGTCCCATAATAGGAAGGATCATTGGAACAATGAGTGTGTAAAAACAACCACTATCTATCTCACATGCCGAACTGCGCCACTTTCCAATGCAATAGCAGGGACAGACAACCAACTTAAAAATGTTTCATAAATACTTTAATATAAAAATAGTAAAAAATTTCCCATGAGTGTTGTACCATACATTAGTGAATTTCAAATTTAGCTTGATATCCTAATTTTTATAACTTTGTCCTCTTTTAAATATGACTGAGAGATGGAAATTGTGAAGTTAGTGAGATGTCAGGATAGGAAATGCTGGAACGCTCCTCACGCACCAATTCAACAACGATATATGAGCCAATGCCTTTTGTGAGAAATTTGGAAACTAATTGTGGGGCTCCTGCATTGCAGGGGCAAGCAGGAGAACAGCCACATTGAAGCAGTAGAAAAACTCAAGATTCTTTCTCATCATAATCCCTGCTCCCTGCCTAGTGCCATGACATATGATTGGGAGGAAACTCATCTCCCAGCTTCTCCCTGGGGAGAGAAGGAAAGGACTGGACCACACATCCAATATTTTAATATTTCTGGGAGTTGTCCAAGGAACTGGCAACTGTTTCATTAGTCTTGGGCCACTGAAAAGACGCAATGTCATCTCTACACCTGGCAGCCACTGACAGTGATTTGGTCTGGCACACGAGCATTTGGCATAGCCCTCCATCTGGCTCAGTGCAGTGCAGCTGGTCAAAAAACCCCAGATTCCAGCTTCTTCTTGGGGAAGGAAACAGTTGGACCTCCCTGGGAGAAAAAAGAGTAAGCAACATTCCAATTTTTCCTATCTAAAAGAAATGGGTAAATTCCTAGAAATGTACAACCTAGAAAGACTGAATCACAAAGGAATAGAAACTATGAACAGATTTATAACTAGTAAAGAGTTTAAATCAGTAATCAAAAACTTTCCAACCAAGAAACGTCCAGGACCGCATGACGTCACTGATGAACTCTACCAACATTGAAAGAGGAATTAATGTTGATCCTTCTCAGTCTCCAAAAAAGTTGAAGAGAAGAAAAGACTGAAATTCACGTATGAGGCTATTGATATCTTATCTATCCAAAGGCAGCACAAGAGAGGAAAAGCTAGAGGCCAATAACACTGATGAACATAGATGCAAAAGTCCTCAATAAAATGCTAGCAAGATAAGTTCAGTAGCACATTGAAAGGACCATACACCATGATGGCCAAGTAGAACCTATCCTTGGGATGCAAGGATAGTTCATTAAAAAAAAAAATCAATTAATGTGATACACAACATTAACAGAATAAAGGATAAAAACCACATGAGAAAAATGTTTGACAAAATTGAATACCCTCTATCTCATCTTCAATGCCTGGGTGTTTAATAAATTCTTTCACTCAGTACATATTTATTGAGCACAGAGGCATTGGAACAGACCAAAGCACATGCTATACAGAACCAATTCTCACGGAAATGACAAGTTATTTTGTCAATAATTATGTTCAGTTTTAATCCTGTGTTCCTTGGACTCTTCAAATTCAGGTGTGGAAGTGAAGGGCTTAGTT
Organism: Otolemur garnettii; assembly: GCF_000181295.1. Taxonomy (NCBI): domain Eukaryota; kingdom Metazoa; phylum Chordata; class Mammalia; order Primates; family Galagidae; genus Otolemur; species Otolemur garnettii. The sequence continues at coordinate 21,570,902 of NW_003852400.1, forward strand.
TTGTGTTTTTTCTGTTGGTGGCTGTGCCACTGCCACCACACCACCCCTGACCAGTTTCCATGGGCACTGCTGACTGTACTGCCTGCTCCATGGCCATGTGGGGCCATTGTCGCTCACCACAGTGACTGTCTGGCTAACACTAACTACAAATATGGCAAATTTAATGATCCCTGGGAAGACCTCAACAAATGAATGACCAGGAGACAAGAAGAAACCAGCTGATGAATTACTCGTCTCCCTCCCAAATCCCAGGAATTCTCTTTCTAGAGAAATGACGTGAAACTTGGCGACCTGTTGCTTTTCTTCAGAGGTTGTGGCAGGCTCCGTCATACACTCCCTTTGTATTTTGCTCTGCTCCCATCCCTGCCTATTAAATTATTATATTTTTTCCTCTCAAATTTACTTCACAATCAGCTTTTGAAACAGACTTTGTTTTCCAGAAAACCTATGCCAAGATATTACTTGGAAAAGATTTTACTTGGGTGAACATGACAACTTTTTTTGATATTTATTAGAATTCATAGACAACTCACTACTAAGGCAAGACAAATACATCTATTAATAACTGGTGACCTTAAACTTCTCTCATAATGTGAGATGATAGTGAGTGGTCAGTAATCCCAGTTTGTACTGAGGGATTGGCCAGGGCATGAGACTCTCAGTGCTAAGACCAGGAGCAGAACCAGCCCCAACAGGAAACACATAGAAATGATAGGTAATGATAGGTAAAATACAAGGTGTCCCAAAAGTTGCCATACAGCTGAGGGAAGAGAATCTCTTGAACCCAAGAGTTGAAGGTTGCTGTGAGTTGTGACAGCACAGCACTCTACTGAGGGTAACAAAGTGAGATTCTGTCTCAATAAAAGAAAAAAAAGTTGCTATACATAGGGGAAATGGGACATTGTAACTGAATGTACTTTTTTATTTACAAACTATTCATTACAAAATTTTAGAAAATATTTACAAAATATATTCTACATGTTTCCCACCCTCTCCACACATACACAAATTCTCTCCCACTCATGGCGAACACAGTCCAGAATACCTGTTATAATTTTTTCCCTACATATGGCAACTTCTTTGGGGACACCCTGTATTGCAAATATTAAACAAAATGCACTTGGGAACATCTCCAGATGGCATGATCGAAGCAACTATCTAAATGAAGCACAGAGAAGACAGATACACACACACACATAGTGGTATTAAGATATGCAAAATGAGAACTCCACGTAGATTTAATGTTCCCCAAAGAAAAATGGAGAATATGGAAGGGAGGCAAATTTTTGAAAATTCTTCAGAATTGAAAAGAATACACGAGTTCTCAGATTCATATGCTGCCCTAGGACCCGAGCAGAGTTAAACAGAAAAGAAGCCCATGATGAAAATTGTAAAAGATCAAAGATGAATAAAAAGTCTTTAGAATTTTTCATTAGTAAGAGGAAAATCGAATGCAGAAGAAAGATGTATGTAAGAGCAACAGTTTAAAGGATATTGTTGCAAATGTGAGGTGTTTTATGCCCAGGGCATACAGACCAGGAAAAAATGGGGAAAAAATAGCTTATGAAATAAAACCACCCTAACCTATGGAGATTTATAATGGAGCCTAATGTTATATCTCAACCACTGCAGACGCGTAGGTAAGGAGTAATGGAAATGAGGGTTAAAGAGGAAGTGAATTAAGTGTAACACTGTCATACCTGTTATTGAACACGGAACTCACAGGCCCTAAAGTGTACTTCCTTACCAAGGCTTGTACTCACTAGTACAGTGGATGGTAGCCACAAAAACACCAATAATCACAGTTGAAAAGTCAAATTTGGAAAACTGGTGGCTTTGAGATCTGTTTCACTCACTTGCAGCCTTAGGCCCTGAACCTGCTTCACTGATGTCCAGGTAATATCTCCACTGACAGAAGAACAAAGAAACTGCTCTTCGTGATACACGACTTTCTACAACTAGAAACCTAGTATAAGATGATACAGCCAATGGTCCGGGGAGCCAGGAATTAATTACCTCTCACTCTGGCAACCCATTATAATTTACATTTCTGTATGATAAACAAGTTCATTTATTTTGGTGTCTAGATTTCTATAATTTGATGGTTCTGGTTCAGCTTCCGCTGACTTTATTCGTTCAGTCCATTGAGTTCCACTCTGCACCAGAGACTGTTTGGGCACGAGTAGTAGAGACTGAGTATGTACAGAACCTACCACTGCACTGAGAGACTCAAAGTATATTGGGCAAGCGGACGAGAAATGAAGAGATAATACAGGATTGTGACCCTTCGTTCAATAGAGGGGATAGTGTTGCTTGTTTAAATTATGCTTAACATTGTCGTCATCCCTACACATTTCTATCAAAACAGGTATTTTACTACTTCTTGAGATAAGAGTATGCATGTTTCTCATAACTATGAAGGTTCTGACATCGTTAATCTCACACTAGGGAAAGAGCTGGGCAGATGACACAAAGTACAAGCTGCGTCCTTCAGACAACCTCCTTGCCTTTTTAGATCCAAAGGTGGTCTTGATGCCAAAAAAAGTCAGCATCGGAGGCCCATAGGGAGCCTGGGACAGGGGGATCCACTCTTAACACTCAAAGATTAAGGCAAGACCAGTAGCTTGGTGATTATTTTTAATGTTACGGTCTATTTTTCCATCAGAGATAGAAAAAGGTATTTGGTGCCACATTGCTCTCACCAATTCTAATTGTAACACACCTTCCCTTTGACCTCAAGGCGTACTTCTCTATGAACTATTTCTTCACGCTGTGACAAAATTAATTTTGTCTCTCAAGTATGGTTGCATTGGTGGCTCACCTTGATATATTGAACTCATAAAGAGACATGCACTGGTCTCCGATTCTTGAGAAAAATCCCTGAAACTTGTAATATTTTTAGAGAACTAAAATTTCATGTATGTGACATGTGTTTTGTATTAGTGCTTAATTTTGACATACATTCGTGGAGCTAAAAATTTTCTAAGTCTAACTCAAGACGAGCCATGGCTTTGCACAAAACTTTAGCCAAAAAAATGCTTACAGAATTTTTTCAGTAAAAATTATACAGTGGTATATCCACTGGAAAGGGTGAGTGTCAACCCCTTAGTGAATCCTCATTTTAGTACCTTTTCATTGATTTCAACCTCATTTTAGGTTTTTGTCTCTAATAATTTGGCTACATCATTTATTCAATCAATTCTCCGATCTATTGATCATGCATTGCAAAAGGGAAAAAATGGGCGGGGAGAATGATGTCTGTTGAGCAAATATTTTCCAGAATGTCCATAGAGTTGACTGCATTGGCTGCATTTGGCAATTATGGGAATGTGGTAGCCAGAGACCTATATTTTACTCTCCAGACTCACCAGTTGTGCACCTGGTATGTCATCCCAGGAACTCCTAGCTCACCCATGGTGCTGCAGTGGCTAATGTGTTAGTACAACTAACTGATAGTTTAAAACAACCCAAATTTATTCTCTCATGATTCTGGAGGCTACAAAGCCAAATCAGGGAGTTGGCAGGGCCAGTCACTTTCTGAAGGTCTGTGGGTAGGATACTCCTTGCTGCCTCCGAACTTCAGGTGTTGCAAGCAATTCTTGGTGTTCTTGGCTTATAGGCATATCACTCAGTCTCTGCCTCTCTTGCCACATGGCCTCCTCCTGTGTCTTTGTACTCCTAAAATTTCCTTCTTTTTATAATGTCATTAGATTACGGCCCACCCTAACCCAGTGTGACCTCATCTTAACAAGGAGATATATACAAATACCCTATTTCCCAATATGGTCACATTTTAAAGTGCTGGGCAGACATGCATCTTTAGGAAACACTATTCAACTCAGTACATGTTGAGAAGAGTTAGTGGCCGGTTGTGTCATACATTTAGGTACTGTTAAAATGGCATTCTGCATTAATTGTGATTTCTTTTTTGAGATGACATTCTCTCTGTTGGAGAAGGCTGCTTTCCTGGAAATTGGCTACATCAGAAGCAAAGATAAATGAAGTGGGTAAAAAAGTAATGTTGTAGTTAGAGTGGCAAAACACAGTAATCATCAGCTTTTCATTCTTTCCTTTTATAATTATTTCTGCTACAAGCCTATTAAGATAATGGACTACAGAACAATCCCCAGAGTGTGTTTGTAAATGCCTGATGGATATTCAAATCAAAGCCCTGTAAAATAGTAGACAATTGGTTTTTTAAGTCTTCCAGGAAAAATTCAGGCATAAATATGGCTAAATGAATACATGTTGCACCCGAGGAAACTGAATCACATTTTAGAACGACATTGCTCCACGGGACAAAAGGAAATGTCAAGATATCTTGGATGGGTTTCTGTACATCTAGTACATTCTTAAAACTCAGCTGCTGAGTTTTTCAAATCAAATGTAGAGGTCAGGAGATTAAAATACTTTGGCTTTCAGAAGGTAAGAGAAATGGCTATACTTTACTCTGCAGCTTGAAAATTCAGAATTTTTTATCAGGCTCAGTTCCTAGCAAGATAACTTTACTGTCCCATTTCCCCATCTCCATACCTCTGCCTTCCCCTACACAGTCTCTGCAGCTTTCTACAACCAGATCCCAACCTCTGCTGGTCCTTTATGATGTGCCTTGAGTCTGTGAAGACATCCAGCGCAGTCTTATACTGAGCTACAAAGTTGTGCGGTGTGTGACTGAGAATGCAGATTTAGGAGACAGATTGCCTGAGTTCCAAACTTTATATGTGACTTTGAGTTGTTTAATGACTCTGGGCCAGAATTTTATGTGCAAAATAAGGCTACTCCTAGTACTTACCTAAGAATGTTATAAGGGTTACATGAATTAAAATACACAAAGTATTTAGGACAATTTCCAATAATGGCCACTATTATGCTAGTATACAACCGAATGAAAGCACTGTATTCACACTAAATAATGGAGACTTTGAGTACAAAACATCACCTCATATACTTAAAATACACATGATTTTAACAGAATAATTATCCAGTTCTCATGACTGGTAGAATGAGCCAGTAGAATAGGAATAGAAACACTCTTCAACTAAATTTCAAGTTCAGGATTGTTCCACAATAAGGTATAATCATTCAAATGACTTCCTCAAATTTGATAAGCAACTAATAAAGCAATTAATATCCCAAGGGCCAAGAACAGTTTAGAGTTGACAGTTGTGAAGGTGACAGTGTTCCTCCTAGGACACTGAGAAACGCTCCCCTCACTCCATTCTTTTCTTCCTAATTCTGTTACTATTGTCCCTGCTAAAGTTAATGGTTAGAAAATTGATAATGAGAGTTGATGGTAGCTAGACCAGAAAAACAAATCTGTTGAATTTTGTTTTTATGTGTGTTCTCTTGATTTAATGATTCCTCAGTTATCTTTTCATTATATCTGAGAATATGTGCAGGACAGAACCTTGAATTTATAAAATAAAATGTTTAAATTCAATGTAGCCTTATTTACCATTCAAAATTGCATTAATATCAATCCAGTGAATAGACTGGAAATTTTTAGCTCTGAAAATCCGTAACAGACTTAAAGAGTCGAGTTTCTAAATGGCTAATATTTACCACTTGCCCTTCATGAATGAGAATGGATTTTGCCTGTTCTGGAAGCTGAAACACAAAACTTCTATTTTCTCTGATCCCCTTTTGCAACAGATAACGCTGTGAAGAAAGGTGATGAACTATATTATCTGTGGCTGCAAAACGCAGATAATGCCAGGCTAACTAGAAGTGCCTAACTGCTGACACGGGAGATGTGCCACACCCTCTCACATGAAAAAAACTGTATGTATCAATGAAATTCCTTTGTGAGAAGCCACCAGTTACTTTTGTAATCTAAGTGGGCTACATATCTTGCTGTAGGGCTTTGGGTGAAATGCAGACTTCTCAGCTAAAACCAGCAATTAAGTCTGATTACCAGCATAACAACATGTTGGCCAATGGTGGACAAGATTGTAACAGAGCTGACAAATCCCTATCCCCAGCGCTGCAGCAGTTGCAACGTTGTAGCCCATTTTCTGTGTTTCGATATGTTTAGATACAAAACACTCAACATTATGCTACAATTACCTGCAATATTCAGTACAGTAACATGCTATCCTGGTTTGTAGCCTGGGAGCAGTAGGCTATTCCGCATAGCCTAGGTGGGTAGCGCTAGGTTTGTGTAAGTAAACCCAATGAGTTTGCACAATGGGGAAATCACCTAATGATGCATTTTTCAGAACATATCCCTACTAAGCAATGCCTAACTCTACTTTGTAACAAAAAAGAAACTTCTTTAAAAAAAAAAAAATCTAGGTTTTCTAGAATGAAATGCTCTACTTCACTGATCAATTTGGATCAGAGATGTTGACGTACTTCTTAGGGCTCAAAATGTGATTTTGATAGAAGAGGAATATCAACCAGCTTTCCTCAAATGTGCTGCCATTTGTGCCTAATTGACATCCATCCTTGACCCTGTCGCCAGGACAGTCCATTTTAACCCATCTTCCCTCAGCTTTATAAAGGGAAAACTATAAGGATTTTAATTTAGCAATAATTTTTTTTGCTACCAATTAACCTAATGGCTGCAATGTTGTGCCTCTAGTATTCAAAGAATCACAGCTAATAAGTGAAATAGGTATGTTATTAATCAAGCCACACATTTTTATATGAATATGTAGTTGTAAGTATATAAAAATAACCTGCATTGAGTTTACCTGGCATAGATTAGTACCAGTAAGAATTGTTAAATTAGCGATTAATCAAATTTCCTGAAAACAACAACATTCCATTACTAGAAATGAAACTCCATGTTAAATAAAGCAAAATACAGTTAAAAGCAAACTACTTAACATGTAACACTTTTATACTGCCTGAATATAATTTAGATTGGAGATGATAGAATATAAAGTGACTGAAATTTGATTTTCTCTTTTTCTTCTTTTTCTCTTCCTCACACACATTTCACTTTTATCAAGCCTTATTACATGAGAAATTCCTAGTGATTTTTTTCTACGACATACAAAGGTAAAAAGAACAGAAGTAGTATACTAAAATCACTTTTAAATTCAAATATTAGGGCACTATTGTTTTATGGAAGAGGTTTATAGTTCCCATTTTTGAAACACATTAGAATGTTAAAAGTTTAGAAGAAGAGTTCTGAGAAACTGCCCCAGGCAATTTGCTAGCCATGCTTAAAAGGAAGATCAGGTACACTATTATGTACAAGAGGAGGAGGACTAAACTTTGTCATTTGTCTTATCTCACCTGCCATGAACGTCAGGGTAAGGAGCCTGGCATCACCAGTTGCTTCATGGGACTGGTTGTTACGTGCTAACGGGATTTTTGTGTTTATCTAGTTTTCTGCTAGAGTTATAAATATACCATGTCATCGGCTTTCAGTTTCCACTGAACCTGTGGAAAACGGGTCATTTTGTGGCTTTGAAGACAAAACCGTATGTAATCAATAAAAAGAATGCTTCTATATTCTCATTAATCTAGGTTAAAAAGCTCCCTGTGTGGGTTCTAAAAACATTTTAGAAATAACTTAAAATCAGATTGAAATTATGTAGTCCTGAGAAGTAAATGCACAGTAAAGAGAGTTTAAGGGGGTCAATGAGCATGGACAATTCAGAAATACGCTTCTTCCTCAAACAATGACCTATTACACAAGATAATATGTTAATTACTGAAGGAATTTTAAGATAATAGTATAGATCTCTCTCATAGATGTCACCTTAACATCTTTGTATATCTTGGAATTGTGTGAGTATAAGCAAAACAAATTCAATTTGCCTTTTACAAACTTTGAATAATGTTTAAATAAGTTAAATGTATATAAACATATATTAATGTGGAATTAAAATGTTAGAAGTAGACTTTTAAAAGAAACTAAGTATTCATATCTATAGGCAGACTAAAGTCCATTAACGTTTCTGAAACACAGGTTACCTCATATAAAACTCACACTCCAGTTTCCCTGCAAGTAAAAGAGTTTGTGTTTTAAGGCAAATGGAGTATTAAATAATGCAGGAAAGCTTAATAAATTACCTACTGGTAGGACTATTTATTCATTCATGAGAGAAAGTTCAGGAGAAAGAAATAATTGTATTCTTCTAAAATGGAAATTGATGACCTGACAAAGTTTTTCATTATATATTAATATCTCTTTTATAGAGACATTTTTATGCTATGTGTTTAGTTGTTTCTGGTTTCTGGTAATTTCTAAATTCACTGTGGGTGCTAGAGGAGCCATAAATACTAATAAAGTCAGATTCATCTCTCTGCTTTCACATGAATCAGGCTATGATTGCAAATTTTTGTGAAAGTATAGTAGGAAAAAAACTTTTTATATAATACAGACCCATAAGGAGGTGAGCAGTTAACTTAGTTAAAAGAAAACATTAAACATTAGTTTTTAAGTGTCATAAAGGCTTTGAAGAATATTTACATTTACAAAGGGTAATGTGGTTATTTTTTGCATTATTCTTTAGCTACTAAAGTTATAAATGATTAAGCATACATAAATTTCAGAGTCTCACATCTAGTATATGCTTGATTTTTTCTGTCAAAAATATTTTGTGTATTTTTTTTCTGTTCATTTTGAATATTAAGGAAAGATTACCATAAGATTTAATAGCAGGCCAAGGCAGGAGGACCATTGGAGCCCAGGAGTTTGAGACCAGCCTGGACAACATAGCAAGACCCCATCTCTAAAAAAAAAAAAATTACCCACATGTAGTCCCATCTACTCAAGCTGAGGTCTTGAACCCAGTTGTTCCAAAACTGCTTAAGAAAAATTCTCCTAAAAGCATGGAGTAGTTGAATTTCTTGAAAGAGAGCAAATCTGTATGAAATGTACAGAATTATCCCAGGTCTCTTGCTAGAACAGTAAACTGGAGGGAAAAGCATTAAAAAAAACAGAATAATCTAACCACCTATCTTTTTCATATATGATTCTTACACTCTATTTGAAGGTCAATAAATGTAGAAAGAATTTATTTACACAAATGAGAAAAAACTGACATACACAAAATGTACAAATAATCTTCTAACTAGGCATTGCCTTTGAAAAGCATTATTCTCAAGGTAATTTATCAGTTTAAATTAGTGTCACTTGAGGTTTTTCCATTAAAATTTAAGTGACAGATTCTCATTTGGAAAGAAAATAACTTCTAAATATCTGAAAAGAACATTTGTCATCAGCACAGCCACAGCACATTGCAGCTAGCTCCTATCAGCTCACAAGGGCCGATTGTACAAGTATTTTCACAACTCTTATGTTCTAGGATGTGACAGTGGTACGTGAAATCAAGTGTAGTGGGAGTATTTATACCACAGAAATACTGATTACTAATTAGTGCTTCTCTCCACCCCTCCACCTCCTGCAAGAGCTAGCTTACCACCATACAATTACATAGACCTATAGTGAAAGGAAATAAGAAATTTGCTTGGAGTCGAAATCCAACATTGTGATTATGGAAATGTTTTAGAGATTTTTTTTCAAAATAGATTATAATAGATTAATGTGATTCTTGTAAAAAAAAAAAAAACCACCATTATTATTAAAATGTTGGCCTAGTACAGTGGCTCACATCTCTAATCCCTAGGAGTCTGGGAGGCTGAGGTAGGGTGGATTGCCTGAGCTCAGAAGTTCAAGATCAGCCTGAGCAAGAGTAAAACCCTGTCTCTACTAAAAACAGAAGAAACTAGCTGAGCATCATGGCAGGCGCCTGTGGTCCCAGCTACTTGGAAGGCTAAAGCAAGAGGATCACTTGAGCCCAGTGGTTTGAAGTTGATGTGAGCTGTAACAACACAACACTCTACCTAGGGCAACAGAGTAAGACTCTGTCTCAAAAAAATAAAACTAATCTAACTCTATATATATAGATACAGATTCAAAGTATGCTGAAGTTCATCAGAAAGAATGGATTAAAATATTTGTTAGCTATCAAAACACTATGAAACGCCAATAATTAAAATAGTGCAGTTTTGGAACAAGGATAAAAAATGGACAAAACAAAATGTTTACCAGAAAAAGACCTTATGTACAAGAGCATCAAAAAAAGCAAGGGAAAGTACATTTCAATATTTACTGTGAGAATAACTGGTGGGCATTTTGGAAATTAAAATCAAATGAGCCCCTTACCTCACACCGTAGTCAGTAAGTTTCAAAATAGAATAAAGTAAAAAAATAATATAAGAAAGGTAAAGGAATAGAATATTTAATATCCCCTATTGAGTACCAGGAATCCATTCATTTATAGGCAATATTTTATTTAATGACCACTATCAGCCTGAGTGTCTTTTCATACAATTGTTCCTGTTTTACAAATAGGGTAACTGACAAGTCATCAGCCCAAGTCGTACGGTGAGTGATGGAGCCAGGATTTCTGCTCAGACAGTGTGACATCACAGCCTTCAGTCAGCCATGATGCCTTCTGCTTCTCAGTAAATATTTAGCCAAGGTTTATTTATCAGTACAGCCTGATGACATCCGTCACTGACTGAATGAGATCAAGCACTTTTTTACTTCGTCTCAAAGTAAATTCAACATTTAGAGTATTGGAAAATTAGGAACACTAGTTTATTTTACAGAAACAGAAGCTTCTTATGGGTGCGGGTCCTAGGGTTCTCTGCTACAGAATTCTGAGGCTTAACGTGTTGCATATTTGTCTTAGATTTAGGAGGAGGAGGGTGCTGGCAGAGGGATCCCCTGGTGGGGCAAGGCCAGGCCAGTGCTTGGAGAAGAGCTCCTTGTCTGCCAGGGAATACAGTGGCGTCAAGGAGGGATATGAAATGCCAAGGAAAGACCTACTTTAGGCAGTTCTTAAAAGAAAAAAAAAAAATCATAAAGAAATGTTGACCCATGCAGTGATGAGAAACATTTCGGTATCATCCCAAACCCTTTTTCCCACAATCTTCACCTTTTTGATTATACCATCCACTGTTAAAGTGCTTTAATACTTCACAAAATGCTTTCATAAAACAGCCAATCAACCCTGAAATCAAGTGTAGGGGGAGTACTGATACCACAGAAATACCGATTACTGAAATCCATCCTGCTCCTGCCATCACTGGTTTTCCCAAGGCCTTGGTAGCTTCTGTTTCCCACCGTGTATTCTCCTCTGCTTTCATCCTCATTTTCTTTGGTCTTCTGCTTTTCCCATTTTTATGACTTTTAAGTCTCTCAAACTCTGGTGTCACATAATTGGCACAGAGTACAGTTAAAAATTTGTTGAATGAATGACTTACTCTCCTATTGCCTGATAAATTATGAAATACCCACTTGGAGGTGACATCATCACCTCAAAGTCTGAAACCAACCTATTATTTAAAAATAACTCCCCTTTCTGACAATTTTTCTTGATAGCAAGAATGAACATTTAATGAATGATTACCATGTGCCAGGCACTTTCCTATACATCATCTACTTCTCACAACAATCGTATGAAATAGGCAATGTCATGAAGAAACCAAGGTCAAAAGCACTGAGCAAGTGAAAGAAAAGAGATTTGAACCCAGGCCATCTAACTCAAACAAGTGCCTCTCCCACCTGGCCTCAGGCCTGCCTACCATACTTCAGGGCACTCAGCTCTGGTGTTTTTAACCTTTCAAACCTTATGTAGAGGCATAAGTGACAAATGCAGCCAGAAAAGATAGGACCTGATCGACAGGTAATTAGGAATAAGTGAAAAGGACTGAAACCTCAGAATCTGAACAAAATCAGTGAGGTCAGATTCTTAACTAAAAATTAAAAAATCAAAGAGACTTTTGAAATTGCAGTTTTAAGCAAGTTCTGACGTAACATAAATGTTGATTTTTCTTGATTTGGGTTGGAATTGGGGTTTTCAGGTCTATTTCTCTGACTCTATGTCAAGAATGTAAGAGACTTAAAGAAGCAACACAGTCCACTAATATATTTTATTTACAAATTTATTTTTGGAGCCTATACATAGGTAAATTCCAAAATAGTGGCAATACAGAGAATTTAACAATATTTTAATATGTTTTTACTCAATATAAAACATATTATCTTTTTCATTCCAAAAACAGATACACTGGATTAAAGCAAAAAGACTAACTCCAAGTTCAATGCCTGAGTATTTCCAATATCTATTGTGAACATATAATAAAGCAGAGGCAATTAATTTTCTTGAACATTTTATTTCCATTCAGAGCTTAGCAATTACTTAACTTCACATTATTCAGTCACAAATGATAATCAAATGGCCTAAGTATCAAAAATCATAAGCCTGGTATAAGACAAGTCAATGGAATTTACAAAGTTGATATGAAACAACAACTATACTAATACGCATGTGCATCGGACCCTAGTAGAAATGCGCTGAAATAATAAGCTTTATTTAAAGAATGAAGTCTTCGGGCAGAGGAAGAAGAAGGGTCATATTATCACAAATTATTAGGAAGACTGTAGTTTAAAAAAAAAGCCTGTAATTTTAATTAAATAAAGGAGGACAGGGGAGTACATCATCACAGTTTACAAAAATTTAATTACCAATGCTCTCCAGGCATTCTGTTACTCTCCCACTAACTTTTCTTACATGGAACACAAAGTCCTACTTATGTAGAAACAGAATATTATGATGCTATCTATTCTGACAGTCAGCAAACAACAGGAAAAAAAATGGTAGCGCCACACTATCTCAATACCCCTGAAAATAGGGGCCAAAATGAGTCAACAGCAAACAATATTCAAAGAGCACTGTATTCTCTAATGTGATTTATAAAACAGGCAAAATTCAGTAATCTTTGATGGAAAAGGCCATGGTATTTGAAAATTAGGAATGTCTTACTGCTGATTCTTATCAAAATGGTACCCCAAGCCATTAAGATGGAACAAATTCCAAAATCAAACTTACTTGCATCACCTCAGTTTAATAATCCAATAAATGACAAAAAAGACAAATAATGAAAACAGCATCATATAGCACAGCAGCTTTGTTTGGCTCCCTCCGGATAAAATCTTCAGTTTTCCCATAGTTTTCCCTAGAAATCCAGTTGTAGAATCAAATTGGGAATCCTATGAGCGGAAAAGGAAAATGAAATGTAGATTGCAATATTCTACAATGTGCACATTTAGGTAATTGAGTGACTGTTGTTAGAGTACATTTTTAATGACAATTTTTGTGTGTAATCACTTCAGAAGCCTGTTTAGCATGATTACTCCATGCAAAATAAAATAATTCTCTCATGAATAAAAAGGTCTTTCATTATCTAACAAGCATTTCATTCAGCCCCACAGAGTAATTAAAAAACTCAAAACTATTAAGGTATTATTCTAGTTATATGTATGACAAAACATCAATAATAAAGGTCAGGAGTTGGTATACTATCACACGGTTTTTCCCCTACTTTTTGTTGTGGCATTGCATTTCAAGGTCAAATGGATCCTCAGTAGAGGAATTCCGCTACAACTTAATATGGTTAGCAGATAAACGTACCTTTACTATTAAGAACCTTTTATTTAGATAACTGGTTTTGAAGTACAATGAAGTCTACTGAAAGTTAAGAGAATATTATATAGAGATGGAGAGATGTGTTAAGTACTATAAGCAAGGATGGGGACAAACTACCACATTAAAACATAGCTAGAAAAGTTTTAAAGATGAAAGTACTAGGTGTGGATGAGAAATATCAGATGTTTTCATAAAAGTCTCGCCATTCTGAGAAGTAACGGCCTGGCACAATAACGGCCTTTGTATAGGGCTCAGTCTCTGTGTAGCTCATGCACTTTAGAGCTATGGTTCTTCAGGATTATTTATCAGAATCACCTGGGATGTTCTTTTCAAACTATATTTGCCTAGATCCCTTCCTATGAAATTCTGCATCCGTATACTTAACATGAGAACCAGGTATATGTATTTTAAAAGAGCTCCCTAGGTGATTACAGTGCACAAGCTTAGTAAGATCAATATGACAAATTCTTTTTTAAACAGTACAATTTTAAAAGCATGTGGAGAAACCAGGGAAGGTCCAGAACAGTTTAACATCCAAATAAACATTAAGGAATGAAAAGAGGCTCTGACAAGAAAAGGTATATGTTGTTAGAGATAAAAGGCTCCAGGCTGTTCAAATCAATGAGCACTTTGTCCAGAAATTAAGCATAAGAAATAAGTCTCCATTAAGTGAAAGACATTTGGTTGGCTGACATAAAGTGCTTTTTGATTTCTTGGTTAATAAATTACTAGCAGTCTTTACCCATTGTGATTTGAGTCTTTAACAATGTTTCTAAAACCAGCATTAAAAACACATTGGCTTCCACCTGCTCCTGCGACTTAACGTTTGTTAGAAAGATGAAAAATGCAAAAGTATGGTACAAATAAACCTTATAGTTTTTCCAAACACATTAGATATAAATGGATGGGAATCTAGGACTTAAGAATTGAGGATCTATTTCAAAATAAATGTTGAACTGATATCATTCCCGATTAACTAAATTAAGATTAGATCAAATTATAGTTAAAATAACTACTCACCATTTCAGCTAATAATTTATTTTGATTTTTAACTTCATGGCCTATTTCAATGGAAAGCTATAAAGAAAGCATATGCATTACTACTCATATAAAGGCATTTCAATGTTATAAAATAAAAATAATGCCACTCTAAGCATACACATTTTCTCAAATGAAACTGCTTCTAGAAATATGAAATATGCTGTCCTGATATTTTTTTCAACTGAAATTAATTTAAAAAATTAGAATTTCTATTCCTCTCAACTAAGAACATTTTCTCCTGGCTCTTCACTCTAATTTCACCTTGATATTCAATTCCATCTTTCAATTTTGGTATATATGTACATATATAAAATATTTTTCCTTGGTTCTCTTGTTCTTACATGTTTTTCTCTTTATTTACACAAAAGCATTTAACTGTATATTTCTTAAGAGACATATAAGTACCCATATGACAATTCAAATCCAGACATAAGAAGTTTATAACTTCCTAATGAAATGTGTCATTACTTCACAGATATGCCTAGATTATGTATTTTTAAAGGTATTTTTTTCCTTTAAAATATGATAATGGGGAAAAATTTACAAATAAGGTTAGCCTTACCCTGAAGCTATGCAGAAAAGAGCCCAAGTTTATAAAAAACAATATAACAAGTAAATACAGCTGCTATTCAAAACAAAATCTACCAGGCAGCATCTGTGGTTCAAAAGGGTAGGGCACTGACCCAGCCCCGGCCAAAAAAAAAAAAAAAATCTACCTAATACTATATAGGACAAAGTCATCAAAGGCTCAACCACTAAGATACTTAAATAAATATAATCAATTATTAAAAATTTTGGCAAGCCATTGCAAATACTGTTCTCAACTTAATTTGAGTAAAAGCATATGGGATAATATTGATATAAAACTATACTAGAATTCTATAGGTCAGAACATGAGCTTTCCTCCAAAATTTAACAAATCATGAGAGTCAATACAGTATCTATAAAGCTAAATAGTCCAAATCACCCAACTACTATTTACAACTATCATTCATACCAAGAAAAAGAATTTCCAAGGCATCACAGCTTTCTTCTAATAAGGAGTCTAAATTATAAATATTGAAAGGGTTTTTTTTAAGGCATTTAATTTTTAAGTCCTTCCAAATGTTATCTTTTCTAAATTATTAACATTATAAAAAACCATTCAGTTAATAAATAAACTTCTTTTGGTTTAATTTTAAAAATACTCTGTTTTAAAATCTGATAGTTTCCAGGCTGTATACAATTCAGTTTTCCAAACACTATAATGAAATACCAATTAAGTTCTGGCAACATGGGCTTCTAATGAGTGCTTTGTAAGTGTACAGAATGTCTACTGTAAAGCAGAACCGATCACATACATTTTTAAAAATCATCTTTGTATAATTCCTTTATTTAACACAAATTTAATAAATTAATACTACAGATAAAAAATTAAATTAGGTGCTGAGTATAATATAAAAGTAAATACAATAGAAAACTCTATATTCTGATAAATTTCTTTTATACACAAAGAATGCCAATGCAAATCATTATGCATAAGGGCTACAAAAATGGCACCAATGGTCTTATGTTCATAAGGAAAAGAGTTATTTTTGGATGTGGTAATTAGGGAAAGCTTAGAGGAGGGAGGGGTGCAATAAAATGGGATGAGCAAGACTCAGTCAACACTAAGGAGCAAGAGAATGCTCAAGGCAAGGAAATGGAGCGTTCAAAGACCTGAGAGGGGGAATGACAGCACACACAGGGCAGAGACGGCACTCTCATTTGTCTGGCAGAAAGCACATGCACATTCTGGATGTGTGGGAGACAACATCTGAAAAACTAAGGCCAACCTTTAAAGGACCTATCTGAACAAGCTACAAAGTGTAAACTTTATTAAATCATGGGAGGACACAAACAACTTCTGGGTATGCAAAATGCAATTTTAAAATACTCTAAAAAGATGACTGTGGCAACAGTATGTGGCTCAGATCAGAACATACAAAAAACCAGAAACAGGTAAAGAGGTTCTCCCAGCAGTTCAACTAAGAAAACCAGGGGATAGGATTAGAAAAAGAAAGGCAGAAATCGAGAGAAATGTTAGAAAGAAAGCTTAAGACTTGGTACCGCAATGAGGTACAAAGGTGGAAACAAGAGAAACTAAGATCTGTAGCTTAGGAGACTGGATAAAAAAACACTAGAAGAGTTACTTAGGGATGGAAATAGAACAGCTCTCTCTGTTTCACATATTGCAGCAGACAACACACAGTATTTTTTAGATTTTACCACAGACAACAGCTGAAGTTTAAAAAAAATTTTTTTAAATACCGTATCTTTTGATTTGCCACATTTTCTAATCTACTCAAACCATGGTCTAAATATAAGCACAAGTTGCCCTCCCCAAATCATAGTATTTGGGTAACTGAATTCCTTAGTATGACACCAATAGAAGTATACAGTTTTAAAGTAGATTATATACAAACATATAAATTAAAACACATATAATGTCTATCAGAACTTACAGATTTGATAGCAGTTACTTTGCTCCTCAGACTTTCAGTGAGTCTCTCATTTTCTTCTTCACAGGCACTATACCCACTATTCACGTAGCCATAGTTCCCATAGTTGCCAGGGGGTACTCCTTCACCTGCAAGGGTCAGAGTCACAAGTGAGGTGACAGCAAAAACAGAAGCCATTTTTGAAACCTTGACAGTTAGAAAAGAACCAAAAAAGACCCCCGGAGGGCGTTGCAGACCATGTATGTATAAAATATTCATATTCTAAATGAATTTTTAAAAGAACCCGAGATCAGACCAATTCTTTCCATTATCCTCTCTTAAGTATATTCAATTCATTTCACTACACATTTTTTGATTGTTTATTGATTGCCCAAAAGACACTAAACTAGGCCCTGACACATAAGGCTATTCAAGATACATTCCCTTCTCAAAGAGAAACATGTATTTTAATAAAGGATTAAAATGCAGTGATATCAACTACCCACTGAAGTGTCACTATGAAGAGAAAGGGAGAAAACAGTTAATATAGTGGTATAAGAAAGAGTTCATGGCAGAGGGAGGGTCTCTTACTAGCATCTCTTTCTCTTAAATAGAGCTGAATGGAGACAAGCATGGGGGATGGGGGTGGCAAATAGAAGCTCTAGGACAGAGGTGGAATAACTTATGCAGAATGTAGGCTGAAAAGGTGGATTTATTCATTCTTCAGCATGTATGTGAGGAACTACCATGTGTCCATTGTTCTAAGTACTACCTTCATGGCGCTCTAGGGGATGACACTGAGAACACAGTCCCCACCATCCTGCCTAATACAGTATTGATATTTACCGAGTAACCAAACAGGTGGAGTGAGCACTAGACAATGAAAGCATATGTAAAAGTGTTACAGGATTGAGAGAAGAAAGCATAAATCAGAGTATTCATTAACCACACTTTTTTTCTTTTTAACATAATCATTGCCATCAGTTTTCTCAGTAAGGAAGAAAAACAGCTATCTGCTGAAGAATGGGTGATCATTTGGAATAAACAGTAAGGTGAATAATGAAAAGTGACAAGGACTGCATGAGATTACTAGGAGGATAAGACAAGCCTGCTTGAGGCAATATATTATAATGCTTCAATCCTCCCAGATATGTGATTTTTTTTTTTTTTCTAGAAAAGGGCTCATCAGCCAGAGTTAGCCCATGACAAGCCAGATGGTTGGACTGGTCTAGAGTTGGAGGTTTATAGTATTGGGGCTGTGGAGGAATGTAGAGCCCCAAAGGTTCAGATTGCTTGCCAAAAGTGGCAAGCGAATTGTACTATCCAAATTTTCCCTCAACAGCTGACATACTATTCATGAAGCCTTCCAAATGTGTTAGTATGAAAGTTAAGAACTCTTGTCCTGGGAGTAATATTTTTGCTCCCACTCAACAATTAAAAATCACCATATTAAAATAATACATTCTCACCCTATTAATCAATGAGACTCCGTGCGAGCTCTAACAAGGACCACGATTCTTTTAAAAAAGGACAGTATGGGGTGGTGCCTGTAGCTCAAAGGAGTAGGGTGCGGCCCCATATACCTGAGGTGGCAGGTTCAAACCCAGCCCTGGCCAAAAAAAAAAGAAAAGGACAATATTTTCTTACGTGACTAAATTCTGAGTATATAACATTTACCCAATAAATAATCACTGAACTGATTGAATTTAGTAATGACTTTATCACCATTCTAAATTAATAGTTATTTTCCTTACTCTTTGTTTTCACTTTGTTTGGCTATCTTCTTTTGCCTCCCTTAAATTTAGAGTTCTTCCAGACTGTTCCATTTACTAAAACTGAAATTTTCATTTTTTTTATTACCCCCAAATCTTTCAACGCATATTTCTTCTATTAAAGAGTTGATTTTCCATCCCAGATATAATGAAAAAAATCAAATTAAATGCTAGAATTGCTATTCCAAATGTGGCCACTTTTTTCATGTGGATTACCGCTATGCAAAGTTGTAGAAAAGCTAGCAAGTACTGAAGATCATCCTCAGCCTTTATTAATTTAGACAAATGCTACTTCTTTGAGGGAAGGATCTGTCAATAACCTAACAAAATCACTTAGCAATTCATGTGAAGCGTGGCAGCTTCTGCATATAGATTATCACTTATATTCACTATTATCCCAAATTTAAAATTCCAGGTCTACACACATTAATACTTTAACAAAGGAAAAGCAAGATTAAATTTACAAAAAGCCCTCAACTCACACCAATGTAATCTATAACAATAGTTATGTATTCCCCTCTCAACCACAGGGGAACTTAGGGGAAAAAAAAAAAAGAAGGCCTCTACCTTTGAGATTCTAATTTAACTGGTCTGAGCTGGGGTCCAGGTAACAATACTTTAAACATTTCTCAGGTGACCTTAATGTGCAAGTCAAGGCCACTTTTCAAGTCCCTTTTCTCCAATTCTAACATGGCACACTGCAGTAGAACAAATATTCAGAAGAACCTAAATGCCTATTTAAGAAATCCAAAATGCTTGGCCTGGCATGCAAAGATCTCCACAATGTGGTCCCATGTCCCCTACTTCAACCAAAATGGCTTAATCATAATCTCTTAAATATGTAATTCTAATTCTACACCTTTTCATATTTTTTTTGGCCATCATTCTACCTGGAACTTACCTCTCCCTCCCTCCAAAATTCAGTGTCTTAAGTTCCTATGTCTCTTCAAAGTACACTACACAGTAATCCATCCCTGAGACATTCACTATCTGTAGTACTTAACTGATATTTGAATTTATAGCTATCACCCTGATAAATAATTTGCACGTATTCCTACTCTCCAGCTAAACTAGAAGCTTGAGAGCACAAACTAGGTAACAAATGCTGTATACTTAGAGTCTACCCAAGCATACAATTAATGTTTGCTGTCCTTAATGATGACCAAAAAAAGTTTATGCATATAAAATCAAAATTATTTTTTTCTCTCCAATTTACCAGGCCCACTTTCTATACATAAAACCTTCATTACAAAAAAAAAAAAATCTTTTTCATACCACACCTTATTAATCAATATACAAGTTTATAGTTCCTGGCAACCTTCACTGAATATCTGACACTTTTGAAAATTCTGTTTCCTTTTTCCGTCTTATTACAGTGACTTTGAAAGATAACATTCCCCTTTTTCATATATTCTCTCAGAACTAGGAAATGCTGTTCTAATAGCTATGCGTTATTATAGTGCCCATTAAAATTTCTGGGGCCTAACTTATTTCTGCTGCTTGACAAGCTGACTTCCCAACACACAAGATCAAGAACAAATGTTAAGTCACCAAATCTTACCACGTTCTACGGTCTTTTTTTTTTTTTGAGACAGAGCCTCAAGCTGTCCCCCTGGGTAGAGTGCCGTGGCATTACAGCTCACAGCAACCTCCAACTCCTGGGCTCAAGCGAGTCTCCTGCCTCCGCCTCCCAGGTAGCTGGGACCACAGGCGCCCGCCACAACGCCCGGCTATTTTTTGGTTGCAGCCGTCATTGTTGTTTGGCGGGTCCGGGCTGGGGATTCGAACCCACCACCTTAGGTGTATGTGGCTGGCGCCTTAGCCGGTTGAGCTATAGGCGCCGAGCCGTTCTACGGTCTTAACAGTAGGACAAGGTTCACATAAATGTTCTGGGTAAAACTGCCTTTGACCCCGATGTTACACACCAAGGCCTTTAACAGAAATGACACGTATATTTACCTTTGTAACTCACTGTTACCAGACTAGCGAGATCATTATTAGTTAGCCTCAGGTGCAACACCTACTATTCAAACTTCACTTCTAAAAAAACTAAAGTCCAGGGCCAGCAGAGAAAGAGAAACCTTAGCTGGGCTTTGGAGAACACAGTAGTTTTCACAACCATGCTCAGTCACTAACACTAAGATTTAATTACTGAGTGGGTCCTTGTACATACTCCGCTCCCCAGCCATCCACTACTCTATCGAGTACCCAAACTTCAGTCTGGATCAAACTTAAGGAAAGTCTTATGAACTGGAACAAATGGTGTATTTCCACTTGGCACCGGCTCCAAAGACCCCTCCAGACATCCCGCTTTTTTGGCCCAGATGCCAGGGACAGAAGTCCAGTCCGATTTCCTCCCGCGCACCCGCGCCCAGCAAGACGGGTTCTAGGGCCCCGAACTTCGAACCTCAGCCCTCTTCTTACCCAGGCCTGCACGCCTCATCCTGACAGAGGAAAGAGGAAAAGGCGAGCGGGGGAGGGTGGCAGGAAAGAGGTAGGGGTCACCGGGACAGCGTCTTCAGTAGCAGGGCCCTGCCAACACCAACTTCTTTCCCCAAAGCGCCACGACATCAGTGGAGTCTAAACACCGCGCCGGCTGATGGCGTCATCTGGCGCTTATCGGCGCCCTGCGAAGACGATTGAATGGCATTCTGGGAAATGTAGTTCGCTGCCGCAAAGCGAGCGGCGGGGGGCGTGGTGTGAACCCAGCTCCAGGCGCTGGCGGGGATTACGAAAGGGGCTCACGGAAGGGGCGTGACTGCTGCTGCCGCCTAGACTTCCGGTCTGTAGCCCAAGTTCCTAGCCTCTGTGCTCCCGGCTCACCGCACACTGTTTTCAGCCTGTTGGCCCCCAAGTTTAACCGATTAGGACTACTTCTCCTGGACCACGCACGAGAGCGTGGGTCATTTATCTTGCCTGATTCAGCCTTGTGCTTCCTCTCACCTCCAGAGACACTTCAGGGAAAGAAAGAGAAAACTTTGTCCAAGTTTTTCAGTTTACACACAAGTAATCTGAGACCCACAAAAGTAACCAATCTGTGCCGGGTCAACCTCTGTAGAGAAAACCCGGAGAGTTCCTTGGAGGAGGAGTCCTGCTCAAATCAGAACTGTCAGGGAAAGGCGTGGGGTCTCTTAGGACCCCTCGAGAGTTCCCTGTACGCGTTTGTTGCGCTTCTACAAAGAGCCAAGACTTAATTGTTAAAAGGACCGAAGGACACCTAAGCTTTCCACGTAGATCTTACTTAACTTACACAAAGGGTACTGACATAACATACAGCTTACATATGGCAATGTGCGGGTTTGGGGGGTTTAAAGCTTATTGATGAGGCGGTGTCGTGCTAGAATTGAGGTTAACCTTGGAATTTCGTTTTATCGTATAGGATTATTGTGGGTATACAATGAAACAATGTTTTTGAAAAAATCTTTACAAGATAAGGGGATTGAAAGAGAAAAAAAAATCTGGTAAAGAGTAGATGTCGAAAACCTACTGGGTGTTTGCGGTTTTGTTGCTGCTGCAGGACAGGGGAATAATCTGCTTGAGATTTCTGACTATATAATCTCAGATCATTTAGTGTTTCCTCATAGTCAGTTTCCCAGTACGGTATTAACATTGACTATAACGGTGGCTTAAATCTCTGCTTTTAAAGCTGCTTTTAAAGCTGTATATATGAAAACAGTTCTTAAGAGTTACTAACTGGGGAGATAAGCTTAGTCCAGTAGTGTTTTGAAAGAAAAACGTCTTCATAAGAATGAAATAAACCACCGCTCTCAAAAAGCAACCGAATTAAAAAGATTGCATCAGGGACAATTATCACTAAAGAGTCAATTAAAGAACTGATAGCTAGCTGTCCCTTTTTAATTTACAATATGTAATAGCCCCTTGATTTGGTTATAAAAACAAATTATGTTCTAGAATCAAAATGTTTTAAAAAGTCATCTTGCTTAATGAAGGCTTACTGATACAAAGTTTAAAATGGCTGTTTTTTAAAATCTAATGTTGTGTTTACCAAAATTGATCATTTAAATTACAGAAAATATTCCCTCCATCTTTACATGGTAGGACGACTTAGAATAAACTGTAGTTAAAAGGAAAAAAAGTATACCCAGAATATAGCTCCAGACAGGAAAGCCAGTTCATATTGGGTTTGTTACCTAAAAATTCAAATAATTACTTATTGCTACCATTGGCAGTCTCAAATCAGGATGATGTCATCTGAAAATATTTTATACTCTAAGATGAAGCAGGAAAAAATGAATTTTACACAAAGAAGAATAATTACTACATGTGACCAGAGGAAATGATTTTCATTTTTCTCATTTCCTTTCACTTTTTAAAATAAAATCTCTTAACCCTTCTTGGTAATTGAAGGTGAATAAAGGTAGCATTTGCAACTTTTTTGTACTCACATAGGATAATTTCATAGAAAACATCTATCTTTGGAGGTCTCTAGGAGATGAATGACTAAAAATGACATAAAATCATATTAAATATTCCTTGTAGTAATCACAGAAGCAAGAATGTGAGCAGGAAATGTCTGAATCTTGGTGAATACTTTGAACCTTTCTCCTTTCCATCTGCTACCCATTGGTCCTACCATTTCCTGACCAAATTGCAGGACCAATCAAAGGAAATTGAGTACCAGGCTCTCAAAACTGGCTAAGTAAACATTAACAAATTTTTCAGTCATGAAGTACATTCAGCATCTTGAACTTCATATTTCAACTGTAAGAGAATGTAAACTAAAATCAGCTCTTGATTGACAAGCTGTGGAAGAAAACTAGCCACTCAGTTGTTCAGCACTAAAAACACATTTCCTCCAAAGACTAATGCTTAGCTCAGAAAACATATGACTGTTGTGGTTCATATGTTTACCAAAATCTATGTAACTCAAAGAACAGCAGAAATACTATGTATTTTCAGTGGAGACCAGTAGAAGAAAATAATGTTGTAATCCTTGTGATAAATAAAGCAATACCGTTAAAGAAGAAACAGAATTTTTAAAAATCATTTTGTTTATTTGCATTTAAAAAAGAATAAATTTTACTTAAAAGTTCTTTAAAATGCACAGAAAAAAATTCAAGGAGTTTTCGCAGAGCCCCCAATTTGATCTTTCCTTTCCATAATTTGGGAATTCTACTAGCATTGATATCATGCTTCACAGCCATGGTTAGCAAAAATGAGGCACCCAATTCCAACTGAAAAGTCTCCAGCAGAACGCTACATCATTGTGGGGCACTGTGCAAAATGAAAACATAGCACCCCTAGTTCATAAAAACAGGAAAAAGGTGCGGATAAAGAGGCAAAAACATTAACTTTTCCTTCTGTGATATGCCTGCCATCCCCTGGCCCACTCCCACACAACTTGTTATGGTAATTTTATCTGCTATTTAATGTTTTAAGTAAAGGAACAAAATAAAATTTTAAATCATTAGCATGAATTTTGCCCTTCATCTTTATATTGTATGACAGTTTTAAATGCAAAAACATAAGCGTGCTGAACTCATGGGAAATCACTGAGATTTTTATAGTTCATATTGTGTAGCTCATATTTGAATATGTATATTGTGTATTTCATTCTTACCACTATGAAACAGTAGAAACACTGCACTAAACTGACTGTTTTTATTCCATATCTTTATGTGCACATATTCCACCAGCACTACTTTGAGTTTACTGATGAGTTGAGGGGCCTGAAAGGAAAAGAGACTATGGTTTGCCTTATCTATTTCTTTCCTTCTATATCACCATTTTTTCAATACAATTGCCTCGTACAAAAAAAGATGAGTAAAGAATGTGATAGGGTTCCATGGCTGTTTTCCTCCTTCTGCGGAAGTTTTGTTTCAAGCAAAACATGTAGCCTTTTTGGGTACTCAACTTACTTAAGCAAAGACTTCACACACTTACCTTGTATTCATTTTGAGTCTTGCTGCACTCTGGTGCATTGTTTGAGTCCACTGGAATTCTGCACTCTTCGGCATTTCAAATGGAGTGGCAAAGAACATTGAAAATTGAAATTATGCATAACTCCTCTGCTTCTGTGTATGCACCCTTGTTCCCTTAGGCTTCATTTACAAAACATTAGACCAAAAATTAAATTATTAAGAATTTTCAGACAGTGACCACAGAGTATTAAACCAAACACAGGGGCCTTCTGAGCAAAGTGTCTTGCACAACTACAAACATTATAGGTCTCTAAACCTGGCCCTGGTCTTGAGAGAGAAACTTTCCAAGGAATTGGAGCCAATTTTGGTGGAGAGAAAGGAAGGGAATGAGTGAATACAGAGGATATATAAATCCACAGAGAGAGAGGAAGGTGAAATATTTAAACTGAGGAGCAAAATTCACAGGGAAGAAAGAAAATAGAGTATAAATATGATGCCCCAAGGGAAAGGGAAGAAGAAGGAAGGAAAGAGGTGGTAAGTTGCACCATTCTCCCCAACCACCCACCAAGCAAGTTTCTGTCTAGAGTAAGTGGTTAATGAGCCGTAGATGAGTGAAATTCTAGTGACTTGGCATGTACAGGTAGTAAAAAATTGCCATGAAGTCATGTGGTTCCCGCAGACCTGAGTGATACAGTAGGATTGGAGAGGATGAGGTCCTTTGTGTGTGTCTCAATCCCAGATGTTTCACTCTTCCAGTAATTTTGATGCATTACTAAGTCCTCATCCTGGAAAACAATTGCTTCCTTAATGTCGGTTAATCAGTAACCATGTTTTTTTGCTGAGTATCTGGCCCACAGCAGAGCAGTATTGTAAAGCTAAATTTAAAGGGGCATTCTACATAGGCTGCCCTTTTAATATTCCAATTTTAAAGGCATTTGTGACATTCTAAAACATCATTTTAGATCAAAGAAGATAGGTTTAATTTTCATTGCCTAGAAAATATCAGTGCTATGTTTTTAAAAGCTCTGCATTACCTATTATTCAAGACTAATTTAGTCAAGTTGATATTATTCATTTTATTTTAATAACATTTATTATTCAAGAAGTATATTGAATTATACCTTCAAACTACAGAAGGAAAAGTGGAGTATACAACTTAGTCTTACTCCTACAGCACAATCATGTACTTTGAGAGATGCTATTTTATTTCCCTGCTGACTTATTCTTTCCCAATGGTGCAGATTAGTTACATATATATGATAGATAAAATATTTCAATACATTGCTCAGATATTTAAATATGCTATCAGTTTTTATGCGGTAGTCACCTTGTTTTTCTGTTTCACCAAAGATAATGGTCTCATGAATTTTGGTATCTAGAATTAGACCAAGACTTTGTTGCAGATGTACCAAAGTCATCTCTTGTCAGTTCTCTTTAGTTTATTGACACAGAAGTATGAGTTAGTCAGAGTCCAAAAGATCAAATTTTGTACTTTGTCTATTATTAGTCATAATCCCACAGTCATCTGATATGGTCAAACTTTTATGCCTCTGATATTTGTATTATTTCGGATTGAATTGAATAGCTTCATAACATTAGATACCATTAAAATGACTTGATCATTAGATCAAGAATCATTATTATTTGACACCCACATCCCCAGGAGGGTCAAATCTAGTTACTTTCTTTAAAACTTATTCATGCTTTTAGTAATTTGTTTCTTTAACTGATTTGTACAGAATTCCTTTTCTTGGTTTGCTTATGGTACATCTGTGTCATCAGATACTATAATAGAATGAATGAAAGGTTATTTTTTAATAAATGTCATTAGTTCAATTTATGTTCATGTAGAAAAAGAAAAATGAACCCTACCTCTTTCTTATACAAAATTGAGAGGAATTATAACCTATATTGAAAAATAAAAAAAATTCAGAAAAGAGAGGTTTCTTTAAACTAGAAAGGATTACTCAAACAAGATATAAAAATCATTAACCAAAAGGGTAAATTTTTAAAAAATTATTACATTTAACTGTTTATTAAGTAACACCACTAAATAAATTAAAAGAGAAATCGTTATATTTGCAATACATGTATCTGACAAAGGACTTATATATAGGATACCTAAAGAACTCCTACAAATCAAAAATGAAAAAATAGTTTAATAGAAAAATGGACAAAAACCTTGAAAATCTCCTCACAGAAGTTTATATTCATTCTTGAGTAATTATTACACTTATTCAAGTTTTGTAGCCAATAGGTACTACAGTCCAGTTATTCTTTCAAGCCCAGCATTTGTATGTGATACTAAACAATCTGACTTGTCTGAGAATCTTCAGGGAATTTTTTTGTTTTGCAGATTTACTTATTTATTTAGTTTTTAGATTAATGCAAGAATACAAACAACTAGGTTACAATGTTTGCATTTATTAGGTAGAATCTCTCTTGTAGATGTGTCCCACACCCAAGATGTGTACCATATACCCTTACCTTGTGCCCATTAAGTGGGAGCACACCAATCCCACCTCCCTCTCCCCTCTCCCTTTCCCCTCTCTCCCCTCCCTCCAATATGAATTGAATTGAGTCTTTTATGTGAATGTGTATTAGATTGTCTACTGGCCTCATATCAGCATTGAGTACATTGAATATTTACTTTTCCATTCTTGTGATACTTTACTAAGAAGAATGTGTTCCAACTCCATCCAGGTTAATACAAAAGATGTAAAGTCACAGTCTTTTTAAGGCTGAATAGTATTCCATGGTATACATATACCACAGTTTGTTAATCCATTCCCCTTCAGGGAATTTTAAAGATTGTCATAGACCCTAAGATCTCTTGTTTTTGGTGACCATTCCTCCTCAAAAATATTAAAACCAACCCATATTTCATATTAAACATTAAATGTATAAAACTTTTAAAGGGCTCTGGTAATTTATTTTAACACTACCTAGGCTAAGAGTAACCCATGATTGACTCCTATGAATTAACATTCATGATTAGAAATTTCCAAAATACTTGAAAATCAGTGCATCTAACCTACAAATTACTTTCAAAGGTAATTTTTAAATGAAGAGTAGAATTAACAATGAAGAAAGTTGACATGTTCGGTTTTTTTAGGGCTTTTTGTTTTTTTACATTTTGGATTAGACAGACAGGAAAGAGTTGGAGAGACAGAATTTCAAGATAGATATTGTGGAGCCCAATGGCCCTATAGCCAGGCTTGTGGACTGCCTGTGGACAGCAGCTAAGTCTCCTGTTTTGTCCCTTTGGAGATATGTGGTGTCTTCTTTCTGCATCTCTCGTCTCTATTTTATTTTTCTTTCTAAAGACAGGATTCTCACAGCTGTCCCAAAATGAAAAATTTAACCCTCTATCTCTCTGACCTGCCACTTTGATTCTTTTAGTCATCTCTCTCAGCTATTGTTTCTTGTTCTCGCTTTACCAGAAGAGAAAAACTGATTGGTTCAATGTACATAAATAAGGTGGCCATTCCTAGTCACTTCCATTAGTTGATACTGGTAGTGAGTGAGTGGGTAGGGTTTCCAGAACTTTGGCCAGAGAAGATTCTCTAAGAAGTAGATGCAGGATAAGGGAAAAAAATGTTTCTCTAGAACATTAAGGCATGTGTGAGACTTGAAGCATTTACATAAAAGTTCCTCATCTCCATGCTGAGCCCTAAACAGATTTTATGGAATAGTTTAGAAAAGTAATGGCTACATGCTCACACACATCCCTGAGGCCTTTGTTGCTATCACAAACCCACTGAGAAAGGTATGGTGTGTCAGTGAGGGCAATAATTTGGATTCTTAACCCAGGCGAATTTGGCCATGTACCTTCACTCCTGTTTCGTTTATTTTATTGAATTTTCTTTACTGAGGTTAGAAGACCATCTTCTCTCAGGGGTCAAGGAGATGAACCTGATCTTGTGTGAGTTCTCTGATGCTCTCTGTGATGGAGGGGAAGTCTAAAGCTGTGACTCCACTCAGTCTAGAGAAACTATCTTCAAGTATCTTCGTTTCTTCATGTCTTTGTAGTAAGTAGCCCACTCATTATAGG
This sequence comes from Otolemur garnettii, assembly GCF_000181295.1. NCBI lineage: Eukaryota > Metazoa > Chordata > Mammalia > Primates > Galagidae > Otolemur > Otolemur garnettii. The sequence continues at coordinate 21,599,567 of NW_003852400.1, forward strand.
CAGAGATTCTGAAACCAAGTATAATCTTCACATTTTAATGAAACAGAGCATTCCATTCAAGTAAAATTCTTCTCTAGCAAAGTTTGGCTTTTTTCCTTCTCATAGAAAGACCATTTCTGGCACAAAAATGGAGTCATGATGTATAATCTTTGCATTTAAAAAATAAATGTCATCTTTGTTTTATTATTTGCTCACCTATAAAAGCTGTTTATTGGCAGACTGGGGACACTATGAATTTGATTTCCTTCTTTGCCAAGGTTCCTTTTTTGTTCCCTAACTGTCTCTGTCAGTAGTGCCCCGAGATCAAAGATAGTTTGATCATTATTAGCAAAGCAAAGAGTCATGTGGAAATAAGAATTGTTACAGAGAGAATTAGAAAACTGATTTTATTGAACTACAGGAACAGAGGAGAATTTCCTACCATTGCCCCAGTCTCCCTTTATTAAAGTATTGTTATGACACTTCTGGACATTTGGCTTCGTTGGCTAATTTGACACTCATGTAACTCAATTAGAAAACTTTTTAAAGAGGAAAAAATGTTTTAGACAATAATGTGTTGCATAAATATTTATGCTTGTGCACTCTGAAATCTGGAGCTTTATTCCATTAAAGAATTAGGCTGGTGCAGTGCCTCACACCTGTAATTGTAACACTCTAGGAGGCCAAGGCAGGTGAATCACCTAAGTTCAGGAGTTGGAAACCAGCCTGAACAAGAGTGAGACCCTGTATCTATTTAAAAAAAAAAAAAACCTAGCCAGGTATTGTGGCATAAGCCAATCTGTACTCCCCGCTACTCAGGAGGTGAGACAAGAGGATGGCTTGAGCATTGCTGCATTTGAGGTTGCTGTGAGCTCTGACACTATAGTACTCTACCCAGGTAGAGAGTGAGACTCTGTGTCACAAAAACAAATAAAAAAAAAAAAACCATCTATTAGAAAGGGATGGTAGCCAATGGTATCCATCCACATGGCTGTGAATATTTATTTAGTGCCTTATCTCTGTAATAGAAATAGTAGGAGAAAAAGGAGTTGTAAAGAGGATTTTCTTCTCTACCAGATCATAAGTGTTAAGTGGATTGGTACTCAAGTCTGCCATGATAGCACAATACTATTCTGGTGGGCAAGGGGTAACTATACTGATGAAGAGTGGTACCTGAGAGACTCTAATGCTGGGGAAATAATGGAGCAGCTTGTCAGAGTGTGTTGAGACATCTCTTTATCCAGAAGACCTTAAGACCTTAAGGTTAGTTCAGTTTTGCCCTTAAGGGTCTGGGCAGTTCTCAGCACAAGTTGCCAGTCTCTATTAATTAACGTCAACACATATACCTTCTCCTTCATTTCAAAACCAGCCTAGTGACCTGCTATGCACATGACACCACAATTGTAATGCAATAAATGGGTGTGAGAGAAATGGTACAGTGCAGAGCCATATGTCACTTATCCACAGATACTCCTGGCATCCTGTTCATCACTCTAGGCCATCCTTCTCTTTTTACTTCCAATAATTTCTTTCTATGATTCTTTTGAATATTTCTGTTCAGATATGTCACCATAATCTCAAACTCAGTAGTTTTCTCCCCCAAACCATCTTGCCTTCCTGATTTTTCATAACCTATGTGTAATAACCAAAACCCCAACCCTTGACCCCCTCCCTAAGACCAGTGGGGAATAAGCCCCCTACCCTAGAAAAAGAAACCTCTCCTAAGCCTTTTAGTTCCTGCCCTCTCAAGGGTAGAG
>NW_003852400.1:21601447-21607836 GCF_000181295.1 Otolemur garnettii
CTAATGTACCTAAGTAAACATGTACTTCCATCCTGAATTGTGTAAACCCTCCATGACATACCCCATCTTATGATCATGAAGTAATGTACTTGTGAGACATCTTGTGATTATGAGCCAGTGTGTACCCCCACCTTGCAACCCCTGCTTTAACCGCTGTGATTGGTTTCTGTATTGCGCTAGCTTGCTGAGCATGGTATAAAAGAGCCCTTCACCTGCCAATTGAGACTGCTGCACGCCCTTATGATGTCTCAGCCCACCTGCAGGTGTCCAAATTATCAATAAATTTCTATTACCTAATTATACCTGAAGTGGGGTCCATCCTCCTCTCAGCTGCCGGGATTGCAACATTTTCTGGAGGCCCCAGCAAGATACGTGGACCCCCGCCTGGGCCTACCACCAACTGACAGCTCTAGGGGGAGGCCTCAGGGAGTTTTCTCCCTGCCCCAGAGTCCTCGGGTGTGGATTTACAGGCCTGGGTTCCTCAAATTCTCAATTCAATAAGTTTCTCTGTTTGTTCCTGTTTTGGGTATGGTTTGTGTTTGTTTTGTTACTGTGATTTGTGTTTGTTTTTGTATGGTATTGTTCAGAGGTTCAGTGGTCTGGGGAGATTCCCCTTCAGAGGTACGAGGCTTCCTACTGCCTACTTCTAGGCATACGCTGGACGCAGCTAGAAGGCTAGTTTTTGGAGGGCGAGGTGCCCCCCCAAAGTCTGGAGAGATTCCTCATCAGAAGTTCAGAGGTCTGGGGACATTCCCCATCAGAGGTTTGGGGAGATCCCCCATCAGAAGTTCAGAGGTCTGGGCACATTCCCTATCAGAGATCTGGGGAGATCCCCCATCAGAAGTTCAGAGGTCTGGGGACAGTCCCCATCAGAGGTTTGGAGAGATTCCGCATCAGAGGTCTATTTTCTGGCGTCACCCTCCCAGTGTGATCTTGTCTCCCCCCACCCCCCTTCCTTCTTGTGCCTGTTGCAGAAGTTAAACCTCTGGGCATTTTGTTTGTTTTATTGTTGGTTATATTATATGAGTGAACAAATGTGTGAGTGAGTGAGTGTATTCTGAGGTTTGTGGAACTTTGAGGGTTTTGAGGTTTTGCTTAGTAACTTGTAACCTTGGTGCCTGCAGTCTCCAGAAGTCTGCAAGATTTAAAGTCTGGAGTGCTCTTAGTTTGAAGCATTTTGAGATTCTGTATATTTTAAGTTTTGCACCTGTCTCTCTGTCCCTTTGTTCCCCTCCCGCAGTATGTTTATTGGATGTTACTTTCCCTGTCAAAAACTAACTTCCTCTTTCCGGGACTTCTTTGCATTTCATGTGAGTCTGAGAGTGGGTGAGTGAAAGAGTTTATATGTGGTTCCACGGCTATGGCTATGGAATCCGAGTGGGCCCCAACCTGTGGTTGCACAGCTCTATCATAGGCTTAGTGGCGGGCCACCTGAATGAAAGTCAGGTACCCTGTACCTGACTAAAATTTGTCTGTTGATCTTTCTGTCCATTTGTTTCCCTCCTGCGGTGTGTTTTTCTAAATACTAGATATTATTTTGCCTGTCAGAAACCAACTTCCTCTTTTCAAAGTGGCACAAAATTTTCCTGTTCCCTTTTTTGCGTGAGCCATTTTTCTTTTCTTATCTTAAGAAGATTCTGTGAAATTCGCCAGTCAAATTCATGGTTATGCTTGATTTATAGATTCCAGTATTTTGGCCAGTGCCTGTGTGACCTGGGCAAGACCCCAAGTCCCCAGTCTTGAACATTTCTTTCAGTCTCTTCAGTAACTTCCTGATTCCAGCCGCGGCGCTGATTTTAAAGTTCTTTGCTCTTATGTTAATAAGATTTGGTGATAATTGTCAGTAAAGTTTATGCTTGGCTTGCAAATTTTCCAGTGCGCTGTTTAATGTGTTTTTTGAGGTCTGAACAAGACCCCAGTTTTATAGCTTTGAATATTTATATAAGTAAATCTCGAGTTAATTCTGGCAGGAAACTTTCAAGTTTCACTCTGGGAAAGATCCTTGTGGTTTTTCTTCTTCTTCTTTTTAGTAAAATTTTGGTGTGCTTTCGAAGTGACAAAATTCTTTTCAAAGGTTGTGCTGTTTTAACTAGGGACCACTGATTGTGGCTGAGCTGCTTTTCACCCAGTGGGCAGCGGCTGAGAATTTCTCAGCCCTGGATGAAGAGCTGAATTGTCTGATTGAATTGTTAGTTGTTTCTTTAATAATATTTTTAAAATTAAGACGTATATTTAGTATTTGTTTAGAAAATTAACAAATAGTAAATTAAGATCCTGATTTTCTAAGAAGCAAAGTTTGAAAGTAAGAAAATTTAGAAAGGATTGGGAAAGTGAATTTTTGAAAATAAGAAAAAAAAAGCAACATAATACTGTACAAAGAAAAAGCCTGGTGCAGACACTGTATAAGAAAGCAATCTTGTGTAAAAATGCTGTGAAAAATCTGTACATGTAGTAAAGGGTCAGTACAAGTAGCAGATGGTCTATGCAAACTAAAAAAAAAGAGAGAAAAAGTTCTGGTTCTAATAGTAGACCCACAACTAACATTTTAAAACATCCATTTGATGTTTAAAGTGTAATTTTAAGTCTTTCCTATCGTAAAAAGGAAAAATTTTGTCTTTAATATTGAAAGTTGGTTTGGTTTTTATTGCATTTAAAATTAAGTAGCACTTCAACCCCTGTCTTTTTATATCTCTGATGTTTCCATTACCATTAACTTGTACTATATAGCTCCATTGTAAAAGCTCAGTTTGTTTAGCCCCGTTCTGGCAATTGAAAAGTTACTGTGAAGTTCACTATAAATGTTAAGAGGAAAGTTTGTTCCTCTTTTAATTGCTGGGTTGCCAAAAATAAAACTGTCAAGCTACAAATGATCTTAAGACAAACACTCAACCCAAAGTCAAACCCTGGTAGGCACGTATCCTCAGACCGCCTCCAGGAGGCCGTGATCTCTTTGAGAAGAGGCACCCCCTGAAAACACCCCAGGGTCCGCAAAAAAACCTAAAAGCCTCAGGAAGCTGCCTGACGACTACCCTACCAGAGGTAAGTCACTTTTAACATTTATTTTGATTAATGTTTGCAATAAATTAATTATTAAATTCAATTGTTATAACTGAAGATTTCAAGTAAGCTAAGAGAATAGCCCCAATAAGCTATAAGCTAAGACAAAAATTATGTATGTCAGTAGAGCTGGCCCAGGGATGGGCTCAACAACTGACCGATTACACCAAGCTATGCGGGCGGCAGAGTATGTTTGAAACCTGCTTTTGACATGCTCTTCTAATCTGACAGGTCAATTACATATAACCCTGCGCTCAGCCCAGCAATGTTTCACCTTTGTGCTAAAGATAGAATAAATACAGGAATAAGTGGTAGCCTTCCTAGAGACAAAGCTAGCAGATTGGATCCACAGTAGTGGTGGTTAAGTTTACAGTTCCATACAGGTGCGGAGTCCTGAGAAAAACTCGGCATCTGCGGGACAGGAACTGAGCCACAGTGAGAACAGTACTGACCAGAACCATAACACTAAGGACCCAAGCGACTGTAGAAACCTTCCTTACTAACAAATGAGAAAATCCCAGAGCCAAGTAGAACTAGCTGGGGTAAAAGAAAGAGAAACAAGACAGAGAAAAACCCCTCCAAGAAACAACAAGAACTTTAAACAAAAGCCTCAGCTTAGCCCCAGATTGTTATGAGCCTATCAGAAACTTTTAGAGACATAAAACCACAACCCTACTGGCCAGTCTAGACACACACACCCCCTTCCCCCCACTCTCATTTTGATGATATCCTAATGAGACATGCACCCATCACCGCGAGTGCCATTGAATGAAAGAAGAAACCCAGTCAACCTCCAGAGTATTAGATCACCCACTGGCCTGTTTAAAAAATGAAGTATATTCTAGTTCTGGTTTTAAGAATACAAGAATATAAAAGGTAAATGTAAATTGTTAAACATTGCTAACCCTGTATTTGTCATGCCATTTTGTATGTCATTTGTTTTAAAAAGTTAATGTCAGCTAAAAGAGTTAAGTTCATTGGAGGTTTGCCAGTGATTATTAGTATAAATGTTTATTTTAACTGTTGACAGAGTAATCATGCATTAGACATTCTAATAGTTCAGGCAGCCCAGTGAACTCTGAGTTCACTCTCTTGAAAAAAGAGAAAGAAATCCAGATTTAAAGTTTCCTACATAAGTCTTTTGTTTAAAAGAAAAATAAATAGCCTTATATTTTAACCTAGCAAATCAATGCAGGCAGGCCCGCATGTTAAACGAAGTTATTAAGTCTTTACTGCAAGAGTTAAGATATGTATTCTTTAATCTAGATAGAACTAATTTTGTTCATAACCTCACTGGGACTAAAAGAGCCTGTGCCTAGAAATAAAAGTCTGATCTTTGAGCCCACTTGAACCTGAGAAATAAAGTACCCAGTCCAAAAACAAAAATCTTGTGTCAATGTTATATTAAACACAATGTTTCCCATTTGTAAAATGTAATAATTTAGTTGTTTAAATTGTTAAATAAATTAAATTTGTATAAAAGAATAAGAACCTTGCAGTTATCAGTTTAGCCAAATAAATGAACAATTACATAGTAAGCAGATGCCCTGCTTACTAAAAATTTCTAAAAAGTAAAATTTTGGAAGTAAAAGAAATTAAAAGGAAATTATAGAAATAACCTGGCATTGTGCAAAAAAGTCTTAATGCAAAAAATCTATGCATGCTATAAATGATCTGTATTGATAAAAAAAATTATGTAAAAGTTTTTAATTTGTAATCCTATTTGTATCAGTGTTTTAAGCCTTTGATATTTGACAAACCTTTCAAATTCAAAACTAAATTTATAGCACAGTGGTTGCAATGCCAGCCACAGGCACTAGGACTAGCAAGTTCAAACTTGGCCCAAGCCAACAACAAGAATCCACCAAAAGGCACAACTTTAAATTTAATGTTTTTAAAGTCATAGAAAAACAAATTAAGCTTATTTAATTTATTAAAAATGTATTAGAAAAAGTGTCAGATATGAAATGGCAATTAATTTTGTGTAAATGATGACTATATATGCTCTAATATTATAAAACATTAGTTTGTTTTTATTTTAAAACATTGGTCTGTCCTAAAGTATGAGACATTAGTCTGTATAAAAAGAAAGAAAAAGTGTTTCTTATATAATTGGCAAGTTCTTAATTGTTTTAAACAAAAAACAGATTTATAAAACTTTCATTGGAAAGTTAACTTGTCTGTGAATATTGCTGACTTAATTTCAAATACAACTGGTTCAAAGTAAGTTTTGTTTAAATTATTGTTAATTCAGTTATGCAAAAAACAAAAATAATTCACTGGTTTTCAAATCATAGTTTATGAAATAATATAAATACTTATAAGTGAAATGATTTAAAACATGTTTTTCTCTCTTTGATTTCCCCCAATTTAAAAGCCATTGTAAATACTCTTAACTTTTAACACTACAGGTATTTGCATAAGTTCAATAAGAATTTGTCTTATTCTTCAAGATAATAACACAAGTTGTTACATCAAGGCTTTGACTGGAATAGCATCTCCAGAAAAATCCAGACTAAGTGAATAACTTCAATTAAATCCAAGAAGAAAGCCCTTTGAAAGAACTGGCCAGATACTCATCAATACCCTGTCCTGATCTGTGGTGAGTAACGAAAGTCACTTGCTGACGGGTCTGGGAATCAAAATATACTTGGGGAGACCTCGAGAAAAGAGGTATTTACCGAGTATATACCCGTGTCTAATGGCACAGATGAACCTGAGCTAATGAAAGACTGTCAAAGGATCCTCACAAATTCCAGCAAAGTCAACTTAAACAAAAAAAAACATAGATGGCTAATTATTCTTGTTGCACTTTATGCAAATAGTCAGACCCAGTATATTAAGTACAGTTTATTCTGGACAGCTGAATTAATACTGCTATCATTTGTCTTTGATGAACAGAGAAATCAAAGAGAGAAAAATAATTTAACAAAAATTATAACCCACTTATATTGCTTTATCAACACTGTATAAAACAATTGTATACAGTAATTATATGCAACAGAGAGTTACAGTTTATTACTAGAGAAACCCATTTACTTCATGTGAAGATGCCCTGCTCCAGCCACACACTAGAAGCTAGTTGGTCAAGCTAGTTGGCTGAAGCTTGAAGAAACTCTTCGAGGGACTTATTCACCTTCAATCGAAGATTCAGTTGCACAATAAGACCAGTGACACCTGTAATAACCAAGCCCCCAGCCCTTGACCCCCTCCCTAAGACCAGTGGGGAATAAGCCTCTAGAAAAAGAAACCTCTCCTAAGCCTTTTAGTTCCTGCCCTCTCAAGGGTAGAGAAACAGCCTGAAATTGAGGAATTATGCAGAGAGGGGTTGA
>NW_003852400.1:21607936-21696893 GCF_000181295.1 Otolemur garnettii
CTAATGTACCTAAGTAAACATGTACTTCCATCCTGAATTGTGTAAACCCTCCATGACATACCCCATCTTATGATCATGAAGTAATGTACTTGTGATACATCTTGTGATTATGAGCCAGTGTGTACCCCCACCTTGCGACCCCTGCTTTAACTGCTGTGATTGGCTTCTGTATTGCGCTAGCTTGCTGAGCATGGTATAAAAGAGCCCTTCACCTGCCACTCGAGGCTGCTGCATGCCCTTATGGTGTCTCAGCCCACCTGCAGGTGTCCAAATTATCAATAAATTTCTATTACCTGATTATGCCTGAAGTGGGGTCCATCCTTCTCTCAGCTGCCGGGATTACAACACATGTTAGTGATATCATTAAGCCTCAAACTCTCTGGGTTTTTTCAACTTTTTCTGCTTTGCCTAGTATCCCAGCTTGCCCGCCAAGCCCTATTGAGGTTTTAAAATAACTTTTGTCCTTGCCCCAATAAGCTGCAGGTTAGATTCTATTTATCCCGTGGAATTTATCTTAATCACTGTAACAATAATCAATTATTTTCAAAACTTCTAGTCACCCATGACATATTCAATGAGCACTCACTAAATGTCTCCTACAAGCTTATCACTGTGGTGGATATAAGGAAATATAAACTGTGGTTCCTACTGTCAAAGATTTTACAAACCTTTCACTGAGATTAGGAGGCCACATAGAGAAAATTAAATGTAATGCAAAATACTAGTGAAAAGATGCCTTAAAAGACTTGATAACCTCCTGATTTTTTTACAATCTCCAAATTCCAAGGAATAGTTCAGATGAGGGTAAAATCTTAAAGTATATATCCAAAACCTGGAGTTTTATGTTTATTGATCCAAAGGAAACAGAAATTGTAAAAACAGAATATGGTTGGATCATGCAGATTGCACCTACCAAAATAGACTTGAAGCATTTCCAAATAGAAAGAAAATGAAAAATTAACACAGTTTATTGAAGTATGTAGTGGGAAAATAAAAATAAAGCAAATGTGCATCATTAATAAAATAACTGAATAAATAATAGCATATTCATACTACTGATTATTACAAACCCATTAAACAGGATGATATACGTCTGTATGAACTAGGAATTTCTACATTGTATATTCTAATAAGAAAAGAAAGATGCAAAAAAATTACTATCACCATAGTTCTGTGAAATGAAAAATTTCTTCTCCTGCTACTATAAAATTAAGGAGTTCCGGAAAGATCCAAGCTTCGGTCCTTTAGGTATTGAGCTTTTCCTGATGTGCAGAAGAACAAAGAGAAGGACTATGAGGGATGGGAAAGAAAAAAGCTATCACCTTAAGGACGTGTAGCAAATGGCAAACCAGCTAAGAAGCTTCTTCTCCTTATGTCATCATTCCTGTCATGTAACCGTACAGCCCCTGGATCAGGGCTGGCTTTGTAATTTGCTTTGGACTATACAATGTGGTGAAAATGATATTGTGTCATGTCTGAGACTAGTCCTCAAGAAACCTTGCTCTTCTTGGGAACACTTTCCAGCCATAGGGAACAAGCTGCCTGGTGAAAAACGTGAGTCCCAGTCACTTCTGTTGCCCTAACCAACCAACGGCCAACCCCCAGGAGCTGAGCAGCCCAGCTAACTGGCAGTAACCACAGACACCTGAGTAACCCACTCCAGATCACAATGGCATCTACCCAAGCACAGGCTACTAAACTGACAAACAACAAAATCAGGACAATTATTTGGTTGTCAACTTAAGGCAGTAGATTTTGGGACAATATGCTATACAGAAAAAGCTAATGGATACAATTTTTTGTTGAGAAGAAAATGATATCACTTATTACATGAATTTTCATCTAGAGAGATTACTGTGAATAGATTAATAGAACTCAGGAAATACACAGATGAGTCCAACAAATGTCTTGAGAAAAATCAAAAACTTGTAAGCATTTAATGGTGAAAAAAGGGATCCCATTTCTTTTTCATACGATGATAAATCTCATTGTATAAACTTTTGTTATTGTAAAATACTACAGAGAGAAAGTGCGTATAACCCAGATACATGACACAGCAACTTAGAAAGCAAACACCTGGGTAATCAAACTAGAATATTAACAGCACCTCCTCTGATGCTTTACTTTTACTTGTGCCTTCTAAATAAAGTTTTATCATGGGTTTCATTCTCAAACAATAATTTTGCTTGCACTTTGTGACTAACATTTTTGCTCAGTAGTTTTTTCTCAAAATTCATCCATATTTTGTAGCAGCCCATATAGCCTAGGGCTAGGAGGAGTGAGAGTTGTAAGAAATACCTGTAGTGGAACACCTCGGTGAAAAGGGCATGGAGAGAGATTTGGTTCTAACAAGCATGAGAGAGCTCCCGAGATGAGAGCATTGGTGAATTGGCAGTCTCTACACCCGTGGTGTGAGAGGCACGTGCTCAGCCTTATTAGGCTGGAGGAGAAGGCAGTCAAGAGGCATGCGCATCACGGATCCACTTACTCTGTCTCCTCTCCTGCCTGCAGAACGTCAGCACCGCGTCTCTCTGCTGAAGATTACCAAGCTCTGCTAAAGACTAAGAGCTATCTGTTCTAAGACTGCTTTACTCTCTCTAAGATACTCTGTCTCTCTGTCTCTCTCTCTCTCTCTCTCTACAGCTAAAGTAGATAGCCCTCAAGTGCCTAAGAGAAACTGTTCCTGAGCAAGATAGCTTAGTGGTCCGCGTCCAGAACCTGCCTAAGCTGGGCCTGTAGACCTGGCCAGTCCCAGGTCCTGACAATATTTCATTTATTTTTAGCCATATTTCATTTATTTTTATTGCTGTATCATGATTATTAATCTATTCTTTAGTTATTGGACATCAGATTTGTTTCCAGTTTGGGTTCATTACAAAGAACTCCACTTTGAACAGTCCTGTGATTCTCCTGTGTAACCCATGATTATAGTTTCACATAATACTTGAATGTATAAACACAGGAATAGAATTGTTAGGTCATTGTATAGCTGCATTCCAAATATAGAAGATGATGTCTAACTCTATTAAATAATTAAATATTGGTATATGTTTAACTTTATTTTCCATACCCATGTTTACTAATTAAGTTAAGCACAATTTCATGATTATGAGCCTCTTGGATATCCTCTTTATGAAAATGCCTATTCAAGTTTTGTGCCCACATTTTATTGTGTTAGCTGGCATTTTATTATTATTATTTCTTTGTAGAAGGTCTTCACATAGTCCCTTTACAAGGCATATGTCTTTCATATGTGTTGCAAATAGCTCTTTCCATTCTGTGTATTGTGTTATTATCTTTTTATTCCTTAATGATGTCTTTTGATGAATAGAAATTGTATTTTTTCCTTATGACTAGAATATTTTATATTCTGTTTGAGAAAATGTTTCCTACCTGAGGTCATGAAAATATTCTCTCTTAATTTTAAATCATTAGGTTTTTTTTGTCCTTCACATTTATGTCCATACTTTAATTGTAATAGGTTTTGTGTATGGCATAAATTAGGAATCAAATTTTTTTTTGCATGTACACTTATTTTTTTCATCATTTTTCTTATTGAAAGTACTGTTCTTTTCCTCAATCCTGTATAATGTCATTTTTTTTTCAAAAACCAAATATTACTGTATGTGTGGGCTTTGTATGAGCTCTGCATTTTCCATTGGTCTTTTATCCTTGCATCAGCAACAGGCTGTCTTAAATAGCAATACTCAGTAAAGCACGTCTCCCTACTATATGTTTCTTCCATCACAAGAATGGAGAAACAAGAATCCTATGTACTTAATTCTGATATAAGGACCAATTAAGGTCCTAGTACATGGTATGGCGTGGGGGATCAGGAGAGGCGAAAAAGGGGAAGGGGAGGACAAAGGGTGTGGTACAACTTTTGGAGGCGGGACACTATTATAAGAGGGTCCTTATCTAAGAAATGCAATCAGTGTAACCTGATTCTGTGTACCCTCAATGAATCCCCAACAATAAAAAAATAATAATAATAATATCTTGGCTATTCTTGCCCCTTTTTATTTCCATATAACTTTTAGAAACAACTTGTGAAGTTTCACTTAAAAAAAATATATTGTTGGTACGTTGACTGGGATTGCAGTGCATTGGAAGAACAATGATACAGAGTTTTCCAAGTCTTAAACACTACATAACCTAATTTTGTTGATTTATCTAGTTTTCTCAAAACAATGTTCCATAGTTTTCTGTGCAGCAATCTGGCAACTTTTTCGCTAGGTCATTGGATAGCTGTATTCCAAATTCATAAGATGATGTCAAACTCTATGAATTTTCCCTAGACATATCCCTGTGTATGGATATTTTTGATACTATTGTAAATATCTTTCTCAAGCATTTCATCTTTTAACTGTTGGTGGTCTGCAAAACTGACATAAAAGTAGACTTCTAGATTATCCACTGATTAATGTAAGTTGTCTGTAAAAAGTAGGCAATTTCTTTTCTTCATTTATAATCCCTCACCTTTTATTTCCTTTTCTATTCATTTCCTTTATTGCACTGGCTAAAACCTCCAGTATAACATTGAACAGTGGTGATCTCATTTCCCAATTCAAGGTAAAAAATTTGACTACTATAACATTAAGTATAATATTTTCTTAGGTATTTTTCATAAATACTTTGTTAGATTAAATAAGTTTAGATTTTAGTTTGCCAAGTGGTTGTTGAATTTCATTACATTCTTTTCCTGAATCAATTGAGATGATCTGCATTCAAAATCTTCTTTTAATGCCATGAATAACATTGATTTTCAAATATTAAACCAACTCTGCATTCCAAGATTAAACTCAATTTGTCATGATATAGGATTCATTTTTATATGCTGTTGACTTTGATTTGTACATACTTGTTAAAGATTCATATATCTTTATTCATGAGATAAAATTGCCTATAATTTTCTTTTTCTGCACTGACTTGTCAAGCTTTAGAATCATAGTTATGTGGCCTAATTTTTACATATTTGGAAGAATTCATGGGTAAAGCCACCTGTTTCTGATTATTTTTCATCTATTTTTTTAAAAAATAATTGTCATAGTTTTTTCAATGAATGGATTCAATATCTAAATCACTTGTAATTTTATTTATATTGTCTTTTTTATTTTGCTTTCATTCATTGGTCTTCTTGCTTCTTAGCATCTCTTTTAACTCTAAATGGGGTTGTAGAGTATTTTTATGCCACTTCATAAAATTTGAACAGTGTTGGTTAAAAGAAAAAAAATGAGCACAAACTCAGCCTCTTCCAATCTCAATATACAATATGTTGCATTCTCTGGTCTTTACTGCTTTTGAAGCCCAAACTGGGCTCTCCTTTGAAATATTTATGGCCTGAAACATCAAAGATTTAGGCAAAAGGGGGAGTTTTAGTAAAATTTAAATAAGGTTAAATTAGTATAAAAACAGAGCATATCCACTGTACATTTGAAAATAAAATACTTACAAAATTAAAATCTACGCAGGTAAACTGACGTGATTCTGGAACTGTCACTACAAGTTTCTGAACTGGTATTGTTATAAAAAGAATGGAGTGGAATTAGCAAACTGTGACTGAACTTTTAAAGTTGAAAGATACAAAATTTTTATGTCTCTACCTCATTATGAGTCCAAGAGTTCTTTTAGGAACTATTTATGATTGTTTCAAATAATGCCAAAGTAATAAACCCTTTCTTCAATATCCATAAATACAAAGTATTGAACAAAAAAATTTACTTTGTTCCCACATGTTCCATGGGATTTCGTCTATGTTTACATAAAATATTTTTTATGTTTATAAACATACTTTGCTATTTTAGTCTATATTTGCTGTGCATCGGGACTCTAATCTCTGTGTGTGCATTGGGGTAGGATTCCATGATAGATAAGAGATCTTATTTCAATGCTGCTAATTAAACAAGTTTTCTATTGGATCCTTACTTTCTCCACACCTCCCCATAGTTACCAGTCCCCAAACACACATTGGTGGAAAGGGGTCTTTCTTTTTCACCTCCCATTTCTAGAATTTCAAATTATACTTCTAAAAAACCCATTTAGTTCAAGTGATGACATATACTTACTAAAATATAATCAGAACATTTATTTTCTGAACAGCATCTTGTGTAGCCAGGTTTATCCTCTTCTTACTGGTTAGAAATACAAAAAGTTTTAGCCTCTATGACTTTTTGTCTATTTAGATTTTTCATAAAATGGAAAGTATTTCCAGAAATTAATTAATTTTGAAAGAACTTTTAAAATTAGAAATGTGATTTTAAAAGAAGGAAATTAGCACATTTAGTTCATAATTGACAAGTTGACACAACAAGTATGGAGGCGTCTAGTTGAGAAGCAGAATGTATTAAATATTGTTGTTGTCTCCTATTTTACAGTGACATTCAAATAAGAGAATTTATATTAAATGCCTAAACCGATTGCTTCTTCCACAAATTTGTTTTCCGGTGACATTTAGAAATTCTTCATTTGTAAAACTGCAATTTATAACCAAAGCCAAATCAAACACAAACCACCAGCCATTCCAGGATTATAGTATTTCCATTTCACACAAAAAATAATAGGAAAGAAAGATGAACATTTTTGTAACACTCCAAAGAAACTAATTAACTCATAGCAGACCAAGCTAACCATCTTCTGTGAAAATGAAAACAAGCGAACACCAACGATAACAACAATCAGACAACAGCAAGGAAATTCGCCAGCCAGCATTCTTTCAGGGATCCCAGTAAAAATGAAAGCTAAGTGGGGAGAGCCAGGAACAGTGGCTCCTTCTGGGTTCCCTAACTAGTTTATCACTGTAGTCTTTAATAGATACAGCAAACTTTTAAGTAGAATTGTGAGATATCATTTTTTTCAAGGGATTTAATTTTACTCTTGGACTCAGTTATATGCAGTTAAACTATTTTTGATTTGCCCTTACTTCCAAAGCATAGCTTCTCCAGGCTATGGGTGGAAAGCAGGGGCTACTCCTCCTTGGTTGGCCGTGAACTCAAATTTCAATTTTCCTGGCACCACTAATTACTGTGTTCTCTGTTTAAAGAGTTAACACCTTTTAGGAACAATTTTCTGCCTGCTTTCTCATACGTTATCATCACATTTGCACCGATTAATTAGCAAACCCACTGAGGACAGATTCTCTGCTGAAGATTGGGCCCCTTCTCTGCAGGTTCCTTCAGTCTGGGATCATGGTCCTTTAGATGCTGGTTGCCCTGGGAGCTCTGCACTGCACTCTTAATGTCTTTCCCCTGGCCCAGTGAGAAGACCCTTGAAGTTCTAGGCTGCTACTTCCTGCTCAGTCACCAAGCGCCCATGGGCTGATCAGAAAATATTTTGAAAGGAAAAAAGAACGGTTAATTTAGTTTCCTAAGACTTAAAAATCTCTGCTTGCCAAAAGCATCAGAAACAAGTTATGTCAAAAACAGTATCTGTTTCTGAAATCTTGTTTATCCTTTCTATAATATACAGTATGGATGGGAAGTTACAGTTTAGCTGGGACTAAAACTTTCCCCATCCCATTTGCCTCTACATGTGGCCAAACGACTTGTTTTTGCCAATGAAATGAGACTGAAAGTAATTCATGCTAACTTCTGGGCCACTGTCTTCCCACCTCCTCCTGGGTGAGGACAGTGATAAGGCGCAAGGGGACAGGGACGGTAAAGTCACAAGATCAAAGGCATCAGGGCCCTAAAACCACTTTATTGAATGGAGCCCTTATAAATTGAGAGTTCTGATTGTTATTATAATAACTTAGCTTACACTAACTAAGACACAAGGTTTAAAATGTGTCAAATTAAAACACATATAGGTAAAATACATGAATAAATTATTATAATCTGAAATAAGAGTTTTAAAATTCAGTGTAAAAGAAAAATATTTTAATAAATATTAGAATAAAAAGAATTCTCAAAAGAAGGCATTATTAAAGGTGATTAGCAATAAAACTTTTAACAAAAGCATCCAGGGCTGACTGAAGAGGGAAATGAGGTGTTGATGGAAGTGTAAATCAATAAAACCTGGATGGAAGTCTGGCAATATAGACCAAGATTTTAAATTTTTATGTGCCTTGTGACTGCATATACTTTCACAAGGAGATGCCTTTCTCAAGGAAAACGTGCATAAGCATAAAAAATCAGAATATTTATTTTATCATTTTTTAAATAAGAAAATAAAAAGAATACCAGTAAAATTATCCAGTATACAAATTGTGCTAGTATTATAAAATCATGCATAACATTTCGAGTATTATTCTTTTTATGTAAAGTTATGCATATGTGTTAAATACATACATACATTTAGCTGACAAATGCATGCATTTGTGCGTGTGCACACACGTGTACAGAGATAGACATACAGAGAAGAATCTAGACAGATATGTACCAAAGGGGAACCATAAAAATCAGTAATAATAATTTCATCTTTATACCTCTTGGACCCAATCAATTTTTTTAAAATTTTATTACAGACATGTATTAGCATTTGGGGGGGGGGAAGAGAGAACAAAAAATGATTGATTCTTCAAAATACAAGAGTGAAACTTTGCTGGGAACATACCTAGCAAGGGCAACATATTCCCTAAAGGAACAGAGTACCCCAGACTCGTCTTTTCATCTTACACCATTTTCATTCATTCTTTCACCAAATACTGTATTCGGGGACCCACTATGTGCCCATCATGATGTCCTCAGGAATCTTTGTGAACCTGACCTTGAGATTCTCTGAGGAGCCCAGAGGATTTTGCTTGAGTAGGCAATGTTTCCAAGAGGGTCCACATGTGGCAAGAAATCGAAGCTGCGTTCCTCAGTCGTTTCCCAGTACTGCAGGGAGTAGACGGACCGCCCATCATTCTTACCTGTGGTTTTCTTTTCTTTACCATCTAGTGCTACTGTGAGCTTAGCCTCAGTTTTTTAGTCACTAGAGATATTTTTAATGTAAAGGAAGGACTTGGACATGTTTCCTCCTCTGTCATGCTAACTCTAATTCACTCTCACTGACTTGAAAATTAGTCTGTTCAATCAGTCCCTGTGGGGAGAGTTGAGAGAGAAAAGAGAGATGTTATTACCAAGATGGTCCTTCTTATTCTTTTTAATGTTAGATAATTGTTGGATTAAAGCAAAAATTCCCCCCCCCCAAAAAAAATGGGTGTGGAAAATGGACCTACCAGGAAACTTTTGCAAGTAACGTCAGGAGTTTCAGACTGCCTTAGAGACCTTGCTCTAGCATTGCACTTAGAGGTGCAGAGAATTGCATTTGAAGTCACAGCAAAACTCCCTTGTAGGCACTTCCCAAAGGAAAACTAGACTAATTGTCTCATGTACTAATGACACTCCTGCGTGCCTCTCAAGACACTCAGATGCCAGAAAGAAAAATAATATTTTGCATTACAATCTCCATGCAGCATTTACCAATAATGATAAATTATCCTTACTGACAAAACTAGTTTGCCTGGGTAAGAAAGATAACGTGGAAACCTTTCTCCTACTGAAAGTTCTTTATTATGTAACCTTCAAGAAACAGTGACTTCTCTTTTATTGACAGTTCCAGGAAAAAATCTAGAAAACCTGAACATAACTTTAGACATACATGAATCCTTATTAGAAACAAATACTCACTTCAGAATCGAGGATTGAACATGTCTGCACATTAGTTGCTTGAAGGTTTGGAGGGTATATTTGCATTAATATACATCCAGCATATTTTTAGTGGCTTATTTTGTTTCCATTTATCTCTTCTGTCAAAATTATGATCAGTGAATTTGCTTGTAAATTTATTTCTTCTGAAGACCCTCACCTCTGAATCACCATTTGCCTATATTCTCAAGCCATACTGGCCTCTGTTCATCTTTTTAAGCCTTGCTATTGTCACTCCCAGAACATGCTTGGAATGTTCTTTCCCTTCTTTTAACTCTATTAAATTCATAACATCTATAGAAGGCGGAAGACTATCCCCAATGATGTTCAGGTCTTAATCTCCAGAACATATCAATGTGTACACAGCAAAGAGTAGTTTAGGTTATGGAGAGTTTGCACTTTGCCAACTAGCTTACCTTACGATAGAAAAAGTAGTTTGGATTATTCAGGTGGGCCCAACGTAATAAGAAGTGTCCTTAAAAGTAGAAGAAGGAAGTTTAAGAGGAGTGTCAGAGGATAATGTGGCTTTAAGGAAAAGTCACAGAAATACAATGCGCTGGCATTTATGACAGAGAATGGGGACCTTGAGCCAAAGAATTAGAGCAGCTTCTAGAAACTGAAAAGGACAAGGATTCCCTTCTAGAACCTCCAGGTAGGAGCACCGCCCTGCAGGAACAAAACAAACTAGTTTTGCTTCTATTTCTATGACCTTGATTTCAATGTCATAATTTGGTCCTACAGAATTTAGAATTATTATTCTAAACATTTAGATGTCTAGAAACATTTTAGTGTTTAGGCCACCAAATTTTTGTGATTTGTTACAGCCACAACAGAAAAGTAATGTATCATCCTTCAGATTACAACTTAAAGATCAATTCTGAATTTCTCCAGATATCCAAGTTTCTTGTCTGGACTTTTCTTGAGCACCACCCTTACACCTTTAAAATGTTTTAAAGCATGTGAAATAGCCAGGACTAAAATTGAACTTAGCTGTTTATTGCTGTTTTCCCCTACAAGTATGCAAACCCCAAGGGCATGTCTTTCTCTGTCTGTGCCTCCCACAAAGGAGGTGTTAGCAAATACTTGTTCAAGTACTGTCTCTCCCCTTCTGTTCTCTACTTACACACACGTCCAAAGGAAACCAGAAAAATTTCCCCAAACAAAATTATCAGAAGGCAAAGATAACCAAGTTACATACAGTGACTCATTGCATACACATGGTATCTAACTTCCTTAGACTATTAATTCTCAAAAACTGTAATACCCTGACCAAGAGCATCAGCATCACCTGAGAACCATTGAATTAGGGATAAACCCCAGATTTCTAATAAATTGTCTAGATGATTATGATAATACTAAAGTTTGAGAATAGCTTCTCTGGTCCAGATTGTTAGATCCCACTTACAGAATTACTGATTTAGTCAGTCTAGAGTAAGGCCTAAGAATTTGCATTTCTGACAAATTCTTAAGTGATTCTGGTGCTGTTGTTCCTGGGACCTCACTTTGGGAATAACTGATCAAATCAATGGGTAGGCCAGGAGGCTTCTAGTGGAATTTGACCAACAAAGCTCTCACAAATTACAGGGTCTTTATCACTTACCACTTGTGGTTTATGTGCCATCCTTAACCACCCGTCTGTGTTTATTTTGGGAGTAGGGTAATAAGGCCCTTTATAAAATCCACCTTACATCTATATTAGGGGAAGTGGCAATCCAATTAATATATTTAAGAGTATCAGCTTTCTATCATACATATTTAGGGATGTCTGATTTCTAAAACAATAGTTCTTGCAAAAATAGATTAATAGTGACTGTAACCCCATTCGCTTTGCTCTGCAATCTACTGTATGATTATTTGCCTATGACTCAATGTAAAATTCCCTGCTGTTGTTATATTTATGACATAGTGATAGCAATAGCTCATAAAGTATTTAATAACATGCTTGAAGAACTAGGAAAAATAACTTATAGAACATAAATTACATTTTAAGGAGTGATTTGGTTTAATAAAAGATTAATGATGTTAAGAGTTTATAGATTGCTTTGAAATCAGCCTTCATTTGAATGTTTCTGTAACTAAGAATGATATGGGACCAGTCTTGTGGAGGGAGGGTCCTCTCAGAAAGTTATTGTCTTAAATCAATATGCCAGTGCTTGTGACACCAATGAGGTAACACTTCAATACCCACTGTGACAAATGGTGGCCTCTTAAGCTGATTTAAAGGTACAAATAGGATCTGTCTGTCCTTTACCCACCTGCCTTTGGTAGGAAACAAATCCTTACAGATTCAAGAAATCAAAACTTAAAGTGCCAATGACAGGTGTCACAACATTGCTTTCCACCCTCCGTAGATTCCATTTCTTTTAAAGAGAGCCAAAGAGGAGAACACACATCCAGGGGGAACTGGAGGCCAGAAGGCAGAAAGCAGATGGAGGGAAAATGAAAATTACCTATGCATGAAAATACAGAGGAGTGTGAGAACTTAGTTGGAAAATTTGAGCATTTTGAAACAACTAGAGGTTGGTTTATGGTAAGTAATTCTAATGAAATTATGGCAGGGGGAGAGGAGAATTAAAGACAGTTTTATTAAAAAGTATATAAATTAAGATGAGGCAATTATTAACTTGAGAAAATATACATATAACATCTATCATTAATAATTAATAGCTATAAAGCTACATTAACACGCCATGTGATTTTCTATAACTAAAATCCTGATATCATTAGATTGGGTAGGAAGGGAAGAGGAAGTGAACGCATGTGGGCTCCATCCACTATCACAGGAAGTGGATGTGTGTCATTGGGCTCTATCCACCATCACAGGAAGTGTGTGGTTTGTTTCCTGAAATTGTAAATTTAGAAATAGCAACATAAGCATCTTATTTAGAAATAGGAAAATAAATACAACAACATAACCAAGAGCAACCACTCATCTGAAAGAGTTAAAAGTGATTTCTCTCCAGAGTTAAAATAAGGTGGGGATGGGGGAGGGTTGAGGCACCTATTTTTAACAAGCTTCTTAAAATATATTCATGTAGTACTGATAAAATGAAACAGGGAACTCCTAAAATTAAAGACAATGGTGATCTATTTATTTCCTTTTATAAAAAATTTCAAAAGTAATTTGTAAACATATTCCCTTTTCATTTTGAAGAAGCCTTTTATCTATAGTTTAAAATAATATATCATAAGCAAGAAAACTATTGGATGTTTTTATCACTGAGTGTTGGGTTCTGACTGTGCTGCCTCACAGAGCCATGTGAGCCTGAAGGGTCATCTCATTTTTCTTCTGTGAGCTGTGGTTTTCTCTTCTTTAAGAGTTACAGTGAGGATTAAATAAGATTATTTAATAAAACACTTGGGAGGTGCCTGGCACATGACTACTTTAACTCCTCCATTCTCATCTGTCCGTTCTAGTCTTTTGACATTTAGGTCACACAGACACACAGACACACACACACACACACACACACACACACACAAACTGCCTTTAAATCCATGTCCATAAATAGAAAACACGTGACTTCTCAGCATCATTAGCTACATCTTTATTCCTTCTTTTATGGTTATGGGGTCTACTTTATCACAGTCTCTGGAGATGCTTTCTAGCTCTACGACCTTATCATCTCAGTCTCTTTTGATGGTTTCTCTTCCTGGAAGCACTTTTCTAGGGACTGAGCATTCTACAGCTTCACATCAGATGACCACAATTACAGTAGAACCTCCATAGTTGACCACTTCCCTACACTGACCACTTTCTTAAATTGATCTTATTTTCATAAATTGGACATGTACCACATGTATATATCAGTACAGTAGGCCTAGTTCCTCATGTTGACCACCAATATGTCAACCAGTTTGTTACAGTCCCCTGGGTGGTCACCTTACTCTACCTTACAGAGGTCCTACTGTATTTTCATGGCATAAACAGCCATCTGAAAACAACTTCCACATGTGTATTTCCAGAACAAACTACTCTTCTGACTTTAAGACCTATGTTCTAACTACATGTCTGATAGATTTGGGGGAATAATTCACATGTACCTCAAACTCAACCTACGTAAGTTCAAACTCATGATCAACTTCCCCTAATGGTCTCTTCCTAATTTCATGAACAGCACCTTCAGCCTTTTAGGTATATACCCAGAAACCTAGGAATTTCTTGACACCTCCTGCCATGGAAATTAAGTCTTGTCCACACCCCAAATCCAGCCTTCAACATAAACTGTGGATGTTATATCCTAAATATCTCTCAAATCAGCCTCTTCTCTCTTCCTCCACCACCACTCTCGATATAGTGCCACGCTAGTCCATGCCACAATCATTTCACATCTATAGCATAAGAGTTTTTCAATTATTCTTCCCCATGCCCTCTTGCATCCTATAATCCATTTGCGTAGAGCATTCCAAATTGTTGGCCTCTTATCACTGTCCCCTTTTGTGACACATATAATGAGTCTTCAGTGAATATTTGTCAAATAAATGTATACTTGACAGAAGTCTACTTAAGAAGTTATGAATGTCAAATAAAATAATGTAAATACTACAAATGAAATACAGTAAAGCAGGATTTTCAGTTTTGGTGATATTGACTTTGATACCTTAGAAGTAAATTTCATTGAGTATAAAAAGCTCCATCCCCTTTTGAGGGAAAACAGATTTCTTTCTATTTAGAAGGAAAGATGAGAAGTTCGAATAGAAGAAGGTCAACTTTTTGACTTTTGCTATTTCCATCAATGTTTTTGATTTTGCTTTGTGTGTGTGCGGTGGCCTGTGTCTCCTTTGGGTTTCTGAAATAGCTATTGATTTTAAGACATTTGATGTCAAGGCAAAAAGTACCTTTTGCGACAAAAGAAAGAAGGTTCCCGTGTGAGGGGAAGGCAGGGAAGAATTCTCAGAGTTAGTCTGCTTGCACCACAGGCGACTACCACCGCACTGTGGAGAGGAGGAGTCTGGGGGGCCCACTTGAAAGCAGAGTTTGTGGGAACCGTGGAACAATTATCTTAGTGCACTTCACACTGAGCAGATCTGGAAGATTCTGCTTTTCCAAGGAAGCAGGATGTGGGACGTGTGTGTGGGAGTTTGGAGGAAAGCCACAAATGGAGTAAAGGCTGAGAACATTGAATGTGGGGGCTATTTCCACACGAAAATCCCGAGAAGGCTTAGAAAAAGGAAAGCAAAGTCTGCTGTAGCTAAGCTGTCCTTATAGGAAGTGTAGAATTTAGATTAGATTTCAGGAGAAACCTTTCCCCAAATCGCACATAGTGACTCCCTAAAGACACATGCCTTTCCAGTCACAGTCTGGTAGATTATAAGGGGTTGCTGGGGTCTGTGGCTTTGCTGAGGGACTGTATTGGAATGACCGAATGTTATAATCCCACACTGGGGATGAAGAGCTTCTGGGAATAAGGCAATTGTTCAGTGCAGCATTTGTATAAAGAGGGTTGGGCTATAGTGATTGAGACGAAAGTGTGATTATCATTACTCATTTTGCTGTTACTATTTGAAAGTCATGGCTAAGAGCCTTAATGTTTTGGCTAGTTATTCTGTGGATCCAGAAACTCCAACAAAATATGTTATTCACACAGAAAAAAAGTTGTGGACAAAATCTGACTTTTAATAATGTCCCTTTCCACATCAGTGTATTATGCTGACTAGACTTGGCTAGAAGATAGAAAAGCTCTACTTCTTTTGTTAGGCTACACAGTAGCCTTCTCAGCAGAGATACAGAATAACCTGAAAAAAATGAGAGCAGGCTTAGAAACATTTGGACCCCCAATGAGGTGAGGCTCCTCATTTTTCTTTATTTTTATTTATACCTTGATAGTATTTTTCAGTTTTCATTCTATGACAGAATAAAATATGACTTTTTCTTCAGATTATGAAGCTATTTCTCTGTCTTGTCGTATTTAAATTCTATTAAATTTCTGACAAGTACAAACCAACCAATCTGCCAACCTGAGGACGTTGTGATGCATGAGGTTACATTAGGACATTGGGAAAGCTGTGCTCTAATGGAGGGTCATTGTGTGATGTTGGGGGCATGGGGCAGAGGGCAAGATGGTGACCCCTCCCTGGGATCTAGATGGGAACTAGGTACCATTCTATACCTTTGGGAGCTCCTATTTTCTTTCTTAATTAGCAAAAGAAGTGTCATAACAATTTTTCTTACCCAACCTTAATGTAATATTTATCTATCAAATCACAAGTTGCCTGCGGTCTAAATTCATAGGGGTCTTAACAATGCCTTAGGGGTTGTTTTCCCTAGATTATATTTTGCATTCCATCTTTCATCACACTCCACAGAGGTTTGGTATTGTTTTTTCAAATGTCTTGTGAAGAGTGGTTTTACGGGGAATTTAATATTTTGCATCCTAGAACTGCTACTTGAAATAGATTTGTCCTGTATCATTCCTCCTGAAGGTTAAATGCAGTGTACATACACTTATGGCTTTTAAGAGTCTGCAAGGCAGGCTACATTAATTATAGACTTAACCTTTCTATAATCTTCTTGACTTACTTTCAGGAGGGTCATCTGGCTGTAACATTGCCACCTTACTGTTCTCCAGCAATGGTTCACCTAGAAGGTCAAGTATTCTAATTTTCTTCCATGGATCTCTGTGATCCATGTGAACTCCCAGGGTTCCTTCAAATTTAAGCAAAAGGACAATTGCTAGTTCTCTTAACTATGAAGTCCAGAAATGATGCCAGCAGACGCGACTGAATCTGGCTCCCTGCTCCCTCTTTAACACTCTCCCTCACTCTCCGTGTTGTTTCTCCTGTCTCTTCTTCCCGAGCATGGTGATCTCTTCACTTCTTACTGCAGAAAGTTTCTTCCACGTAGCTAGAGAAGATGGTCACCTGTGACCACTCCTGCTATGCCAGAGACTGATGCCAGAGACGTTTGCACAAGATGCATCCAAGCCAAAGAAGAACTGCAGAGCCGAGGGTAGATATGACACAATTTTATGCAGCTCCCAACAGGCCAGCGAGCAGGCATTGGAAAACCCCGCAAATGGCAAGTCCCGTATGTTTATATATCCAAAGGGAACACTGGGTCAGAATGCCAAACAGTAGTCAAATAGCAGTCACAAATAGTCGTAGAGTAGTCATACAAACATGACATCACTATGCACAGTTGTGGCTATGTAAAGAAGACACACTGCCCTCTGGAGGACCTGCAGGTGAGGAAACCCAAGCACTCTATCCTGCCCCAGGACATCTCACCATGGGGTTTGACGACCACAGGCATACAGCAGTGCCTTTCTCTGTCGGTGTATTTCAGTCCCAGCAAAGACTCGCATTGGCCTTGTGTTTATCCCTGTTCTGCTCAGTGTGTTCAGGGGAATGGAGTTCCATGATTGACCCGGCCTAGGCCATCTGCTCAGCTTTGTTACAGAGATGAAGAAGCAAAAGAAGTTCCCATCAGGAGCATGTAGAGTGCGGGGAGTATTTTTTAGAAAATTAGATTGGGGGGAGGGAAATGTGCATCATACAGAAATTACAGATGCTATACTTCATAAATTGTCTCTCCTTAGTAATTCTTCTGGGTTGAATACTGCTATGGTTTAAATGGTTGTGTCTTCCCAAAAGTTATTATTGAAACCTATCTCCAATGGGTTGGTGTTCAGAGGCAGGGCCTCTGGGAGGTGATTACATCATGAGGAAAGAGGCTTCAGGAACAGAAGTTCCCTTATAAAAGAGACACCAGAAAGCCAGCTAGTCTCTTTTATATGTGCAGTTATAATGGAAAGGTGTTTATTTACGAACAAAGCAGCCCTCCCCGGTTACCAAATCAGCTGGTACCTGGACCTTGGACTTTTCATCCTTCACAACTGTGAGAAATTAATTTCTGTTGTTCATTAGCTACAAAGTCTAAAGTATTTTGTTATAGTAGCCCAAATAGGCTAAGACACATGCTAAGAGTTCATGAGCCACCTGAAACCAGAGTCATCATAACCAATATCTTGTTATCATTCGATTAAGGACATTTGAGCAGCAGAGGGGAGAAAGGATATCAGAACTTTAAAATCAAGGTTGATATCTTATGGCTCACTTTTAATTTTATGTTACAGGGAAATTTTTTCTGACTCTCAGATTCTAGAAAGTATACTGTTGTGTTACCTTCGGGGGGATGATTATTAAAGATTAAAATGAGAGATTTTTGTGTAGTGAGTTTATGCCTTCAAAATGTCATTCTAGATATTATAGCAGGCAAAAGAATAAATTCTACCAAACAACATAAAATCTTGAAAACTTTTCATACCTTCTATATGATACGGTCTGATTAAAGTTCACATTTGTTTCCTAAAACCTCAAAAGAAGCCTAGAGGAGAAAAAGCCAACACATTAATATTCCATGAATGCTGGGGTAGGTAAATCTAGCAATATGCTAGGATTGGAACAATATCATGTGGAAAAGATAATTCTGGTTTATACTTATAACCCGTGAAAATGAGTAAATTATAAACTTGGCAAGCTACATTTTCCAATTTCTAAAAAATATGTTTAGAAATGAATTCAAAAGGGCATCAGTGGAAAAAAAGAGGAAACATTCCTACCCTGTGACAAACAGAAGACAAATGAAAATTTTAAAATGTCACAGCACCACATTACCACAATCTCATAACTTTTATTAACATGTGTCTTGAATACATCTATATAATATTTCTCAGAAGCTTGCGATCTAAGGATCAGATGTAATGTTGTTCCAAAAATAATGCAGGAGCTGGCCAAATCCACTTTAATTCTGTTTTATTTTATGAACAGGCGGACTTGATTTTTTTTTTTATTTCCTCCCTTATAGGAAAAAAAAATTGTGTTCTTTGGAGCTGCGATAACAAAATTAACCATATACCATAAACAGCAATAGCATATTCTACTCTGTTCAATTTTTGGAACATGGCTGTGCAATGCATTATTTGTCATATTTAGTTCATCAAACTAATTACAATTTGCATAGTGTACGTTGTATTTCGGTACTAATTAATGGCTAGAATAGTAGGTGGAACAGTTTTTACCCTACTAACTTTGGCCATTATTTAGAATTAAAGAGAAAAGCAAACAAACATTGAATTTGCAGAATGATTGCAGAAAATAACATCTGAGTAACAAATGTCAGGTCAGGCTTGATTAAGCAAACAAATTCATGAAATGGGGAAATATCTAAATAATTCAAATTTGGCTTCCTTTAAGTATATAAATGGAACTAAGGGTTGGAATTTCTCAACAGAGTTGAGAAAGAGTTGAGTTGTCCTCTGAGCTATACTGCCTGCAGTCATCAGATTGAACTGGGGGACTCGGGAGGGCATATTTAGTGTTTCCAACTCCATGATAATGGTCTTACCAGTAATAAGCTTAAAGGTAGCTGAAAGAAAAGATAGCCCCCTTGATTGCTAAAGGGACTGGATTTGTATCAGAAAAGGTTCTCCCATCTCCATACAGGGAAAAAAGCAGGATGGCCAAAACAAAATACATAATAAATGAACATTGGGGAACATAAAAAGGAGAAGGTTCCTCAGGAACTATCTGGGATGAAAGCTTCCCTGACTAAATGATCTTGTGCCTGGGACAGTGACAATGGCATTTCACATGCTCAACACCCAGGCATACTAATGACGACCTTCACTCAGCTAATAAAGATCTTGACTAAATTGTGACAATTCCATTAGTCCAAGAACTCTATTCTTCTCACATTACAGTCCACCTCTCTCTCCACTCCAGACCTACTGCCAAATTTCACAGTGTTCTTCCAAAAATGAAGTGATATCCTTGGATCAACATGATATGATAAACTAATAATTTTTCAAGCAGTTACTAAGACCATCAGTATTTTTAGGAACATTGATTTTATAAGAAAACTTTGGGGAAAATTAAGCATAAAATAATGTATTGTGTGAATTTATAAAGTTCAACCATGAGACTTGGAAGATGGTTTCCATCTATAGGTGTGTCTTTGGCAAACTTCCACACCCTCTGGCATGCACCTTAATTCTGACCCTAAAGGATATACTGCTGGATAAAGTGAAAAGCACTGGGGAAAAGACACCTAAAATTCCTCTAGCTCTGCTTTATAGATAATTATACACTTTTGTCTCTAATTCTTATAGCAGATGGGATATTTTGCATTTGAAAGAGCCACTGGAAGCCTGTATTTGCATGCCTTTACTTAGGAAAAAGTAAATCCTGGTGATGCCTTATCTATATGGCCAATTTCAGTTGCTCTTATTTGAGGACTCTCACATACATACAAAAATATTACTTTCAACAATAACTTAGTATATTGTAATATACATTTATTCTACTGTAGTTTTGTTTAGAAAGAACTTTAGATTTACAGAAAGTCTTTAAAAATAGAATAGAGAGTTCCCACATACTCTTCATCCAGTTTTCCCTGATGTTAACATTTTCATAAACATGATAAATTTATCAAATCTAAGAAATAAACATTGATACAATACTAGTAATTAACATACAGCCTTCATTCAGACTTCTCAAATTATTTCACTAATGACTTTTTCTACTTTCGGATCCCACACCATTCACAGTGGCTATATGTTTACTCTCCCCTTTTTTTCTTCAAATAATAGTATAGACATACAAGGTCTGACAATAAGTTTGGGAACTTGCCATCCTGTGCTTACATTGGGAGCACTGTACAAACAGCTCAGGAAGGTTTCATAACTTTGGTATATCAGTGTCTCACAGTAGTGTTTGTGTGGACAGGTGGCAGTGTCTTGCTGAGTTCATTACAATAACTGTTATGTGTTTCGATGTGCCTTCTCAAGAGTGTCGGAGCTTGAATTAGAACAACAAACGTTTGTAAATTCCGTGTGAAACTTGGCAAGAATGAAAGTGAAATCAGGGAAATGTTAGTCCAAGTTTATAGGGATAATGCCATGAGGAAAATGACAGTGTACAAAAGGATTAAATGTTTTTCTGATGGGAGAGAAAGTCACTGATGAAGAGAAATCTGGGCAGCTATAGTAACAAGCAGAACTAATGAAAACATTGCAAAAAATTCAGCATATTGTGCATCAAAATTGTGGACTGTGAGAAACATAGCAGATCAAGTAAATATCAATATTGAAACAGGAAAATCTTAACTGAAAATCTTGGCCAACAACGCAGTGCCCTTGCATCATGACAGTGCACCAGTTCACACAGCACCGCACTGTTTATGTGGAGCTTTTAGCCAGTAAATAAATAACACTATTGGAACACCCTCCTTACCTACCTGATCTGACTCCCAGTGACTTTCTTCTTTACCTGAAAGTAAAAGAAATAGTAACAGGAAGTCATTTTGATGACATTCAGGACCCCAGAAAATATGGCACTTTTGGTGGTCATTTCAGAAAAGAATTCCAAAATTGCTTTGTAGAGTGAACTAGGAGCTGCTGTCAGTGTATAGCTTACCGAGAGGAGTACTTCAGAGGTGACCATAATGATATTCAGCAATGAGGTATGTAGTACTTTTTCTATGATGAGTTCTCAAACTTAATTGTCAGACCTTGTATATTACTATTTTTAAGAGCTTTAATCTTTCAGGATTATCAAAGGCTATCAGTAGCCCCATAATCTTTTTAAAAATAGTGCTAAGCACTTGGAATAAACTGGCTGTCTGCTTTAAATTAATAAATAATTTATTGTATGAAATTTTAAACTTGAGTAGAACAATTATTTCAAGGAAGCAGACAACCTTTTTTCCAATTTAATTTATTACATGAAAGTTCTGACTAATTGTTCTTAGGAATTTTCCACCTTATAGTTCAAACTAGTACTCTCTCATGGAACAGATAAATTTTGAGGTGCTTGGAGGCAAGTACTTATTGACTTCTGTGTCCTGAACATTGCCTTAAACTTGATAAATATTTGTTGAATTAATGAACGTATGAAATTTCCTAGAATCATCAAGCTGGATTGAATTCGAAAGCTTGACACTTTCAGGTTAATTAGACTCCAGAGCCTTCACCTCTGACTGCCTTTGGGATGTTTTGGTGTAGATAGTGTCAAAGAGGTTGATAGTTGATATGTTATAGACAGCTTCATGGAAATGTCATGAACCCTTGTAGAATACTGCTAGAAAACTTGCCAAGTTTTAAGTGTCTAATGTTTCTTTTCTGAGAGAGATAACGAGAGCTCTTATCTTCTCATAAATGTGCAATCAACATATTATAGAGAAATCTGTGCATAGCACAATGACATCAAATGAAGAATTGGTCATATCTTGTTTGAGTGTAAGCAGTTTCGTAGTAATAAAGGTATCGCTCAAAAAGCAAACATTCTGGCAGTGCCTGTGGCTCAGAGGGGTCGGGCGCTGGCCCATATGCCGGAGGTGGTGGGTTCAAACCCAGCCCCGGCCAAAAAAAAAAAAAAAAAAAAAAAAAAGCAAACATTCCAGGGCTCCAAATACAGATATGTGAAGGGGACTAAGGAAGCAATATGCCCACTGACTACTCTACTGGTTCCAACACACTATTATCTTGCTACAATTCGAATTTAAGTCTCCATAGCCTAGGTATTTATTTTTAATGTCATCTTCCCATCTGAGTTCTGGAACCCTTACTTATAGATTAGTCCAATCATATCTATATGTCTGCTTGACATTATATACAAATCTAGACTACACAGAGGCCCAGATTGTACAATGAACCACCCAAGCAGGTTCATTGCCTGCTGCTCAAGAGGAAGCCAGTACACTAAGATAGCAGGTGTTACAGCAGAGAAAGGTTGCTTATTATTTTATGTACTCTTAATAATAATCTACATTACAAAAAAATTAGGAATGCTTTCCTATGACTGTCAGCAAATCCTTGCCAAGCCAGGAAATTAATGTTTTATTTTGTTTTCTTTTCTTTTCTTTCTAAAACTAAGGGACTTTGAAGTCCAAATAGGTCTTAAGGCTAATGCTTGTTAAATCATGTGGGCATTAGTTTCTAGTAAGTCTATTCTATCTAGATATCATTTTAGCTGGATCATAGTGAAACAAACCATTAAAGGGGTGCAAGGTTAGAATTGTGGTAAGGGCCTAAAACTATGAAAGGCACAGGCCTAGCTAAAATAATGATAATAACCACCCACTGTGCCCTTGTTTACTTGATAATAATCAGCTACTGTCCTCCTGTTTGCTTCTCTATAATTGCTATTCTGGAGTCACATAGTGGTGGTCATAAGGATCCTTAACTTGCTCCACAGATAACATCACCTTTTCAAAACCTAAAGGTGTCTTCCAGGCTCTGCGTTATAGTGCAATGGGAAACCTACCAAGACCAGTGGTTCTCATACCAAGGAACTGGCTCAGGTGGTCTTGTGACCCCCTCTCAAGGACTGACTCAGCAAAGGAGACAACTTCTGCACTCCTATGGTTCTGCCCCAAACCCAGCCCATTAGCAGACTCAGTTGCCTAGATTTTTGCTTATCAAATTATCTTTTTTTGTTTTTACAGAAATTGCCAAATTATCTTTAAAAACCATTTCTCCCAAGTTTTCAGGAAGGTAGATTTGAGAAATTCCTTCCGTCCATTCTTTTGGCACCTGTGAAATTATATCCTTTCTCTGCTGTAACACCTGTAACACCTGCTGTCTTAGTGTACTGGCTTCCTCTGCAGCAGGCAGGGACCCTACATGGGTGGTAACAATAGCACGATCTGGGCCTCTCCTGTAGTCTAAATGTGTCCCCCCAAATTTTAGTGTTGGAAACTTAATCCCCAGTGCAGTGGTGATGGGAATGGGCATTTTAGTCGGTTTTTATGTTATGAGAACTCCATCCTCCCGAATTGATTAATGCCACTATAAAAAGGGGTTGCTGGCATGTTCTCTCTCTCTTCTGTTTTTCTGCTGTGTGAGACACAGCAAGAAAGCCGACACGAGATACTAATGCCTCAATCTTGGACTTTCCAACCCCTAGAACTATGAGAAAATACATTTTTAATTTTTATAAATTACTCAGTCTTAAATATTTTATTAGGGTGGCACAGAAGGACTAAGACAGCCTCATATGTCCTACATTTTCGAGAGTACTGAGAGAGAACTATGGGAAAGGTGCCACGGGTAAATATAACACAGTAAAACTTCCATAAGTTGACAATGCAAGGGACTACACCAAACTGGTCAGCATACGGAGGAGGTCAACATCCGGAACTACGCCTACTGTGCTGACATGTGCATGAGGTGCATGTCCAGTCTGTGAAAATTAGGTCAACTTAGGCAGGTGCTCAACTATGGAGGTTCTACTGTATTTGCTGCTTGAAAGATTGGAGAGTTGGCCATGATCCTGCAACTCTGGGCTGTGCAGACAGCCAGTTCTGTTTTCTCTACCCTGTTAGATGTTATTCAGTAAGAGCTAAGTAAGCCAGTTTAGCACAAAGGGGTCTTACTAAGTATTGTTGATTTTTATGTGAAAGGATTTAAATCAGACAGCTAAAAATGCACAGTTTAGAGGAAGGATAAACAAACTTATCATGTAAAGATAAAGTATACTTTCATCACTGCTGATCTCTATACTACTCAGCTCTACCCTCATAGCTTGAAAGCCGATATAGATACTACATAAACAACTAGGTGTGGCTGTGTTACCATAAAACCTCATTTATAAAAACAAGTTGGGGGCTACATTGGGCCATTGGGCCATAATTTTGCCAACTTGCTTTAAAGCCACAAAATTTCTGAATCTTTTGTAAGGCAAGCCCACATTTGGAGTAAAATTATGCAGATTGAGACTCTTTAAAATCACGCTCATGCTGCTCAGACCTGCTGCCTTGCTTTTCACTAACTGTTTTCAGGATCTTTGGTCTCAGATGAGACACAGACAAATATTCGTAGCTGGTTTCCCCACATACAACTAGCGTATTTGATGTAAGGGGGGAATTTGTCTTGTCTCAAAATTATTAACTTAAACTATCATTTTATTTAACTCATTCTGAAACAATGTGAAATGTCAAATCTCAATTTAGCAAGAAATAGTTGAGAAACGGGTTTGCACTTTACGAAAGTTTTGGTGCACATGGGGTTAATCAGATACCCATTTACGTCTCCTTTCTCGTATTCCTGGTAGAAATGGTTCTCAGC
Source organism: Otolemur garnettii (assembly GCF_000181295.1). Classification (NCBI taxonomy): domain Eukaryota; kingdom Metazoa; phylum Chordata; class Mammalia; order Primates; family Galagidae; genus Otolemur; species Otolemur garnettii. Next base: position 21,632,628 of record NW_003852400.1, read on the forward strand.
TGTCTTAGTGAAAATGCACCTTGGCTTGCCTGAGGAAGCTCAGTCAAGTGAACCTGTGCTCACTTACATTTCATTCTTTATTGTTTCAACAATTTTTATCCCCCTGTCGGATGAGGAAGAAGAGGAGGAAAAGAGGAGGAGCACACATGAGTCAGCCATCTGTAAGTGGCATCATTAAAAACGGTAGCCACTTGTATTTCGTATAGTCATAGGATCTGTTTTTTCTTTTCAGGGACTGCGAAGTACTTGGGTTTGTTTATGAGAATTCCTCTTAAACATTCCTGTACCTTTCAGGTGCTATTAGTGGGCAGTTCCTTGGTGGTTTCTATGAATCAGTCTGGTCAGGTTTAACTTGCTTTTGTGCTCTTTCTCATAAGAGTAGCCTTTTGGTATCAACTGCTAAAATGTCTTTTTTTCCTCTGGCAGCAGTTGGAATTAATTTGGTTCTCTTCCTGCTGGCTTGCCCTTGTGGAGCATTATTTGCTTTAGTTCTTGACATATTGGTTGCTTGATGCATAACTTGTTCTTCCTCTAGCAGGACAGCCGGCCTAAACCAGGATGAGGAACGTGGCCCAGCAGGTGACCCAGGATGTCGCAGCAGCTAACACTGGTCCCGAACTCAGGTCAGCTGGTCCTTTGCCCTCTTTCCGCTACTCCATCTGCCTATTTAGAATGAGACTCTTGAAAAGTCTTTTGTGCAAACTTCAACTTATATTCAGAGGTCCGACACTACGGGAGGAAGAGGAGCAACTCTTGGTTTGGACAGACTCAATTTCACATTTTGACTCCACCCCTTGCATGACGTGGGACAAGTTATTTAATCTTTCTGTACCTTACTGACTTCATGAGTAAAACAAGAAAGTCACTTCCGCTGCAAATATAATTGTGGCAATAAGAGATTATGGACACACACACATACACATGCACATAAATAACCTATCAGGTGCTGGGTGCATAGTTAGTGGGCGGTTCTTGAAATTTCTACTTTGAATGGAATGCCTTCCCCGCAGCCTTAACCCAAAATGAATGGCTGTGGTTTGAGGGATATCTTCTTCAAGCTCCTCTGACTCACACAACCTGTGGGCCTGTCACTAGCAACAACTTATGGCTTGAGACAGCAAGTGATCACTTCTGGAACCACAGCTCATTGAGGCTAGGGTGGGTTTATTTTTAGGCGTTTGTGTAATGGGCTTTGTTTACTGCTAATAAACACAAAACTTTTTCTCTATGAACACATTCCATGTGGATCCCTGAGGCTACAGTGCTGATGAGTTTATTTTTTTAATGAAAAATACGATGAACAGCAAGCACCCAATTAGAAAGGCTAAGTCAGATCACTGGAAGCTCTCAGGCCTGTACACAATAAAAGCTGTTTTAAGGGGCTTAAGCAGGAGAAACTGTAATGAGAAAAACACTGAATTTGCTTTTATTCTCAGCAACCACTTTGTTTTTCCTCTGTCTAGGCTCAGAGCTGTGCTGCTGGGACTGAACTCATTTCCCAACAAACTATTTTTATTTCTCACTCGTAATGTTATGTGAATGGACTTTGAAACGCAAAGGGCATCTTAGTCCCTGTGGGTGCAAAGGTTTGACAATAGAATGAGTAGCAGTGGACGATCTCTAACTCTCACCCACCTGCCTGCTCCTATTGCAAAAGATGCTCCGAACTCTAGGATGGTTCTGATCCAAGAACCTCCTCCCTAAAATGTTCACAGAGAGAATAAGACCAGGGAAGTGATTATTTTTTAGGTACTGCTCCTGTCCATGGGTTCTGGCTAAAAGACCATCCTGAGTGCACTTTTTAAATATTAGCTTGTGGGTGATGGAATTGCAGGCTGCTGATGAAGCAAAACAGAATAAAACTTCTAAGCATAATGAGCTGGCTACATGCAGCGCTGCCCTGATGTGCAGAAATATTCTAAAGTTTCAGAACCCAGACTGTTCCAGTTTAATGCCATTAGAATTAGGACTGCATGTCTTCACTGCCCTAGCCAGATCCAAGACACACAGCGGACTTCTGATTTCACACACCCCTTCCTTGTCTTCCTCTTATTTTCTTCCTCTGCTGGTGTCCCCGTAATAGGCATGTCCCATATGGTATGTTTTTCTTTTAGTCTTTATTTAAAATTAGAGACAAAGATGTATTTGCTTACCTCTTTTAATGTGGGTCTCAAAGAAGATGTATCTTTTCCATCAGTTCATCTTCCTTTCCCAGTGGCCTGTTCAGTACAAATATGTGGATTTACAGATCACTAACACTGGCCATATCCTGAGTCACATACTAGGATTCAATGGTGAACAAAACAAACACAGACATAGTCATCACCAAAGACTTAGGTGAATAAATTACTATAAACAATAATCAATGCCACAGAGGAGAAGTATAGGCTGCAACAGGAACTTGTAGCTGAAATGCTGATGAAGGCTGAGTCAGAGTGGTTTTCGTAAAGAACTATCTCTTGGACCAAGTTGTGAAGGATGTATACGTAAAAGTCATTGTGAGCTGCAGAAATAGCTTGTGCAAAAGTCCTGAACCAAACAGGATTTGGCATTAGTGGAACTGAAAGCAAGAGAGCGTGGCCAGAGAGCCAGAGAAGAATGAGAGATGACACTGGCAAGGGAGGGGGATGGTGGCCACATCAAGTAAGACCAAAGATGGTGGGCTTTTATCTCCTTAACCATTGAAAGGTTAAGAAGAAAAGAGATATGTTCAGATGTGTTTATAAAAGATTAATGAAACTGTAGAATTGATTAAAAACAGGGTATGGTGGTTTTAAGTATGTCCATAAATTCTTGGGCAAGAGTTGGAACATGATTCTCCTCTTGAGTGTGAGCTGGGCTCAGTGTCTTATCCTAATGAATAGCAGATGATGGAAGTGACAGTGTGTAACTTCTGAGACTAGATCAAAACAGACAATGTGGCCTCCACCATACTCTTTAATCATTTTCTCTGGAAGAAGACAGCTGTAATGAGAAAAAAAGACCTTTTAGCCAACAACAACAACAACAACAACAACAACAAAAACTAGGAACTCCTTCCAACAACCATGTGAGGAATCAAATTGTGGAGCAAATTCTTCAACCACAGTCTGGCTTTCAAATGATGGTAGCTGCTGCCAACGTCTTGACAGACTCCAAGTGAGAACAAGCCAGCTCCTGTCTCTTGGTCTCTTGACTCTCAAAAATTGTGTGAGATAAGGAATATTCATCATTTTAAGCATGTGAATGTTGGGGTGATTTGTTATGCAGCAATAAATAGTTAATATGGGGAGGTGACATTGGTAGGCAGTTTCTATAAGAATCCACGCAGATGACAATGTCTTGATGTCAAGTGCTTGCTATCCAAGTATAACTTCACTTTCTCTTCCCAGAGGCACATCATGGGGATTAGAGCCTGACCACTGAAAAACACGTGGCCTTGAGTCCTGGGTTTGCCACTTACACATGGATGACCTTTCAATGCCTCTCTATGCCAAGCAATTTCTATTCACCTTATGAAGCCAATATGATTGTTTCCTCTTAGATTACATGAGGAAATGCATGTAAAGTCCATAGTAGAGGTGTCAGAATATACTAATTGCCAGTTTTAATCATTATAATTTAGTATCTACCAGAACAGATGGTAATTCCTCTCTCCCAATCTTCTTTGCTACAAGAATAGTCTACATTAAGCAGCATTATGTTACTCTCCTCGAATTACATTCATAGATTCCCATCACTCTCAAAATGAACTTTTAGTTCTTTAAATAGTCTCTATCTTAGAGGTCCATCTTGCTAACTGTGTGAACCTCTACTCCATGCCGATTCATCTTTTCCTTAATTAGTTTCTTTTTTGTGGCTTGTGATGTTTGGTTGAGTCAATTTCTCTTCTTCTCAGTTTTCTCATTACATAATAATCAACACTTACCCCTTCTGACTGTATAGGGGAAGCGTAGTAATAGTTCACTTACTGCATTGTGACAAACTCATTCTACCTACAAGCAGAGCCGTGCCTGTTGCACTTCCTGTGAGCACCTACTTATCCAATAGCCACCAAAAAGCATCGCTCTGGAGGTTTTACCAGCTGTGAGGAAGCATTTCAGGCCTCGCATCTTGGCTGCTTTTAACTGACTTCCAGGATGTTAGGGCCATCATCCACACCTCTTTTTCCCAGCAGAAGTATGAGATGTGATTAATCACTGCCAATTCACGCTCAGTCATGTTGTGTTGCCTAATTAACTTTAGGTGGTCTCCTGCCATTCTACAGTGCAATCCAAAGTATTGTTGCCCTGCACTCAGATACAGAGAGGATAATGAGGAAGATTCCTGCCTAGGCCCAGGGAGTGGTGCCTCTGTTGATAGCCAGAGAGATTACCTCAAATCCCAAACTGGCCTGGACCTCACTAGCCAAAGTGCTTTCTATATCTGTCATTAGTAGTATATATTTTGGTGACTTCCAATTTGTATAGCCCTCCTAGGTTGGCTCAAAGGCAAGAGTGCATAATTTTGCACTCTCTCTGCTCCCAACTGAGGTTATTATTCCTGGTAAAATGCCCTTCAGAAGCCCAAAGCAGTGCCTGAAAAGGTATTCATGGGTCTCTTTCCCCCTCTTTACATGTCTTTTAAAACTGAGAAAAACATAGAGGCACTTTAATTAGCCACAGAGTCAACCCAATGTGTTACTAAATTTTAATTTTTTATTGTTTAAGTTAGCACCAACTCACAATCATTTTAGTTAATCTAAAGCATGGTAGTGATTTTGCAGTATGGTGTGTATTGAGGATTTTGTAGATATCTTTGTAACTTTTTAAATGTTGTTTCCTGTCGTTACACCCTAAGTTTCTCAGCATGATTTTTCATATAAAATATAATTTTCAGTAGCAAGAAAGTAATTTCATAATTTCATTGCTCTGTTGCTAATGCCTTCTCATATCTATCTAAATATGTGTCACGACTTCCTTATATCCTATTGTAGATGTAATATTTCAATGGCCGATGAACAAAAAATCTTGTTATTTATCCATAAATTGAGATGCAGTTTTAGTTCCATCATTTAAAAGCATTTTCAACATTTTATTAACATAGATAAGCAGAAAAGTACACAAGTCCGAAGTATGTATCTCCCTGAATCTTTATAAAATGAATACAACCACATCTAGCTTTTATATGAAACCAATAGGTAATCAATTAGTTATTTCTTTATTAATCATGAAAAAAGATAATAATAGCTTTCCCTTAAAAGTGTAGTTATGTAACTTGAAAATACTAATTATGCTACTACATATTGATTTCATTTTAATCAGATCTTAATTCCCTCAGTAATACATATGGTCTAGCCGTGATTATTACTGATACAGATGTTATATTTTACAAAACATATGTGTATGTTTGGGGGTATGCATGTACACATTTGTATTGGGATGAGGATGAGACTGTTTTAATTTGTCCTATAGGATGATCAAGTCTATAAAGTAAGATAACTTTTGATATTATGCTACAAGAAGCCAAAACACTAGGTCTTTGTTCTTTGTCCTTGACATAGTATCTTAAAAATGAATTCCTTTCGTAATTTAGGTATTGAGATTGAGAAACAAAGTCCATGTATTCCAGTAAGGGATCTGAGGTCACACTCTAATTAGAGGCTCACCCAGGACTTTCCTACTCCCTGTTCAGTTACTCTTTACAACCCACACAACCCAGTGTTCTATCATGATAGTTCTCTTTGCAACAGATAGGGAGCGCCAGCACTCTTGCTGGCTAACATAGAAACATAAATCAAGTCTACTAGAAAGGAATGTCCCCTCTTCCATCAAATCAACATTCATACCACCTAGAGAGACCTGACTGGGCTGCCCTTCACATAGGTACATGTTGTGGAGAAAATATCAGAAGAAATAGTGCAAAAACACGATCAAGAACTGTTGTTTTGGCTATATTTTTAAATAGCCTGAAAGTTATTTTGGTGGAACATGCAAGATGACAGTTTTGAATTCCAGTGAAAACAAATTGATTTTCTGTGTTGGTTACCAATGAGATCAGAAAACTCTGATGATAGGCATTAATGAAGCACTGGACATGCTAAAATAATAAGTGACCAAAGATTATTTGTTTCCAACCTCAGTTTTGGTACCCCAAGGCTTGGGATCCACAAGGTAAATGTGCAACTAGGATCTTCTGCCCCACTTCACATGATACCTGCTCATCCAGTTGGGATGTTTACATAGATGCACACACACAAGTTTCCTAAAAGGAAAAGAAAGCAATGGATTCTTTTCGATCAGATCTCACATGCACAAACACACATGTGACTGGGGAGGATTTAAAGTTAAAGAATATGTAGGAGCTGAAGCAGATGTATCTTGAAACACCTAACCAAGTCTGAGTCGTTACCACCATGACAGAAGTGCCACCCATTACCATATTTCTGAGCAATTTCTTCATCTGAATGCTTCAATAGTACAAGCCAGAAACTTTTGCTAAAATGATGTTAGGATGTCACTCTTTTACTCTTCTCTAAATGATTCTCTTGAATTTTTGTCTTTATTTTAAAATGCCTAAGATTGCTCATGGAGGTAGGCAAGATGTATTAATAGAAGAAGGAAGAAGGATTTCTGTATAAACCGCTGAGTTAAAGGGAATAATTCTGTCTGTGACTGGGTAGCTAGAAGAGTCCATGAGTTAAGTAGTGGGAAGATCGCTAGTTGAGGGTAGTGATCAAAATGTTTTCGTTCCTAATTTCCAGTTGGCACATTGGACATTATTGTCTCAAAGAAATTAGGATGATACATCATCCTAAAAGTGGTCTATTAAATCTAAGTTAACTTTTGGTTAAATAAACTTGCCAAGGTCAACTTTGCTTTTGCAGGACAATGGATTCTGAATTTTCAAAAACTCAATTACATGGAAGCTTTTGAGAATAATGATCACCTAGGCTTATTTTGGTCTGCTAGTTTTTATTTTGGTATACTCATTCTCTGTGATGGTTGAAGTCAGTTGACTGTTCTCAAATAAGATTTTAATTAAATTGATAAATCCTCAGGAAAATCAATGAAACGCTTCTAAAGTTGACCCAAGTTTTTACTCTGTCAAAAGTATAGTAATTAATGGCAATTTTAGAATAACTTTCAAGAGTTTATTTAGGTTGCTTAAAGACCACATGAACAAATTTGTGGTTTCAGACATGATGAATAGCTAGTATTGTATACTTGCTCCCCCACCTTAAATAACTATAAAACCTTTAGAAAACATATAAAATAACTATTTCCAGACATGAGACTGGTGGCGAAGCTACAACCTTGGGAGAAAAGGGGCATACCAGGTGAACTTCACATTCACTAAGGTTTGGTTTTTTGTTTCTCCTGCAAACAATTTCTTGGCTGTGATATAGGGAAATGGAGCCAAAACAAGGATTAGTATATAAAATACCAAGCACATTTTTGTAATTTTTAAACATGTTGTATAAAAAGACATGCCCTTCATTGGAAAACAAAAGTTCTACTTGGAATTTGAGACCTGGCAACTCAGAAGCAAAGCAAAACATTTGCTTTTCCTATGTTGGTGGGCTATCTCTCCAAGCATGTTAGGAAGGAAATCTTTTCCTCTTCCATTTTTCTTGCCTTTGACTTTGGGAATTCTAGAGCTAATTGTCAGGTGGAAACATTGTAGTATACACCTTTCATTATCTAATAATATCAAACTTTTTCTTAATTGCAGTCTGTAAGAAGAATTTATTGTATAACCCTCTGAATCAAGGATTAATTTAAGAGATAACATTTGAGTGTAATGATAGGCAAAGAACATCAAAGATAACGGAATGAACTGACCAGGTGAACTGGACGCTGAGCATTTCTGCCAAAATGAAGATTTTCGGTTGATATAACTTAGGTGACATTATTTTTTATCATTGCTTTTTGGCTAAAAATTTCATTCCAACTTGAGACCACTTTTGGGGTGGGATCATAAGGATCAATCAGCAGCACAAGTATGTCGCCCTCACCTTTGGGCGACACATATCCCTAATTTGCTAGAGGTGATCAGAAGGGGTACCCATGGTTCACCTTATGGATTGCCAACTTACTTGAAATCTTGAGAAAATAATGCCTTTTACCTTCGGTCCCACACAGGCATATCACGAAAATGCAAAATATACATGAATTTAAAGATAAAACAGGAAACTTAAGAAAGGAGGCCCCTTTGGTGGGTATTTCTGATTTCCTGCAGGGGGTTTTACTCCTCCTTGCCACTGGGAAGGATTGTTTGAGAAGTGACAGTCCATGCTGTCACATCAGGCTGGGGGCCCAACTCATGTCAGCCTCTCACCAGCAGTATCACTTTGGGAATGTTGCCTAAACTCTCTGACACGTTCCCATATTTAAACAGAGGATGATAATATTTACCTCAAATACTGCCACAAATTAAAGAAAGTGTGGTAGAAGCTTCTCATTCAAGGCTGGCTAGAATGATACCCCCTCTTCCATTTTTCTCCCCATGAAATTCTATCTAATCATTTAGGCACACATTTAGAAAAAGGAAGAATAGGAGAGCATGGTGTTTATCACAGAGGAGCACTCCAGTTCCCTGCAAGACAGAGAACTTCTCTGCTAGTTCTTTCGTGATGCTGCCGTCACAGAGGCTGAGGCAGAAGTCTCCAGGAGGATACAGAGTTTGTCCCATATGTGACTTCTGCCTGGTGAACCAGGCTCCGACTTCTGTTTTCTCAACTGGGTGAAGCTGAGTAAAAACAATGTTGAGTAGAGCCCTGTAGTGCTAACTTGAGAAACTCTACAAGGGGTAGGCGAGGAGGGTATGTGAGGGGGCCCAGTCAAGGACTGCCAGGAATTCCAGTGGGGTAAAGGGCTAGGAGAGAAAGAGGAAGACTATGGGAGCACCTCTTTAGCTGTGTGGAGGAAGCTGGAGTCGGGGTCTCGGTTGCTGTTCTGGTGTCTGGGGCCATCTGGTATCTGAGGGTAGCTGTAGCGTGGCAAGTGATCTCAAGGGCAGTGGCAATGGGACCTTCTTCCACCCAGGTGGTTCATTGATAAAGGCAACCTAAGAATTTGTCATCGGAGGCTACTTAAAGAGAAGTTTGCTACTCAGGAGTGAGAAAGAATGAAATAACATGTTTTGGAACACGTTGAATGGAACTGGAGGCATTATCCTAAGTGAAGTAGCTCAAGAATGAAAAATAAATGCCACAAGTGAGAGCTAAACTATGGCTTCACAAGGGCACACAGAGTGGTATAATGTGCATGGGAGACTCGCGAGGGGAGAGTGTGGAAGGGTGGGGGGGTGAGGGATGAAAAGTTACCTATGGGGTACAATGTACACTTCTTAGGTGATGGGTGCACCAAAGGCTCATCCTTGTCTAATACACACATGTAATGAAATTCAACTTGTACCCCCTAAATCTATTATAATAAAATAAAAATTGAATTAAATAAAAAAAAGAGTGGTTTGTTCAGTGATACTGGCATTGAAACTATTTGTACAAATATAAAATTTCTCTATTTAATAATAAACTTAGTACAAAGTAAGCTAAGAACACCAAAACAGGGTGAGACACTAAGAGTATCATTTCTTCATTTTTCAGTCTTTCAAGAATTCTTAATTCATTTTATATCTCTGGACTGGGGATATAAAATGAAAAGCCCAGTGCCCCAGGAAGATACATTCAACCTAAGACAGTCTATGACATAGTCATTTATTTCAAAAATATATATGTGAAATTCATATGTTAAGTATTTATGTTTAGTAATGTAAAAAATATATATCAACCTTTTTTTTTTTTCTTTTTCTAACTTGGGATTTCTCCAAGGCCCAAGGACAGAGGCCTCTGGCACTAATTTTTTAATAAGTATATGTTTTCAATAGATATATAATCTTACACTCAATTCTAACCTCGGAGGGTCAGAATTCCTGCTGTGGAGGCCCAGAAAGCTGCTTTTTAGCAGACTCCCAGTGTGATCTCATGTAATCAACAATAGAGAACTATCAGGACTCTCACTTTCTTAACATTTTCTCCTCTTATCAAAAGACAGAAGACACCAAGCACTTCAAAAGCAAAACCAGAAAAGATCACATCTGCCATGAATTTTCTAAATACAATCTTTCTTAAGTATGTGTTGGTGCATGAACTGATTTGTTTTGACTGATTTTTATCTGTGGGGCCAATCCACAAAACAGTCAAGTCAATCAAAAAGTCATTTCCTTTTGTTTGCATTTAACATTCACCAGCCTGGGGCTTGTCACACGCAAAGGTCACCTGATGATAGTACTGTGGCAGGCAGTTGGGTGACTTCGCACTGGGGACATCCATCAAAGGAGAACATTTTGGTGGGCAGGTCAGCTTGTAATGAAAGTGTCAATAACTTGCACAAAAATGTTAATCTCCATTCCTTTTAACTCTCTTTCTTAAGGGTCTTTCTTAATTGTTAAGTGAGCAAAAGAAATCCAGTTTAAGAGGACTAAGTGTACTTTTTGGTGAGTGAGATGGGTAGGATGGGAGAGATGTGGAACCTTGTTCCCGAGCTGAGCTGCGATTTAACAACTTGCCTCCCAGAATCCTCACACAGGTGCAAATCCCGCTCTCCTGCTTGTCCTGCCATCTGCGGCTACCGCCTCAATGTAGCTGAGCCACGGTTTTCTCATTCTAAAAGGGAGGAAATAATAATAACTAACATTTATTGGGTGTCTGTTACGTGCCAGGCCTCCTCCTGAGCATTTGACCTGTATTAACCCTTAGAGGCCTCACTGTAACTCCATAAGGGAGATAATAATTTACAGATGACGAAATTGAGGAACGGAGAACAATTTCAAAGAGTTTCGACATGAACTATGGTAATATTTGGAATGCTCTGCACAGAGCCTGATATTTATAAATGCTAAATAAAGATGACAATTAATATGAACGCATTAAATTAGCCTCGTTTCCCCTTTCCTATAGACACTTCAAAATTCACAGGCTCTTTGTTCTGGACCCTTGGACCAGCCAATTAATAAGATGCAGCATCTGGATACATCTGGTATTCTTAGAGGGGCCGGACTGTAGGAACAAAGGATCACAGTCTCAGTAATGGTGCTATGCCCCCACCCCTCCTTAAAATAGCAAAATTGCCGGACCTAAATGAGTCCTGCTGTGCTATACAGTGGATTTCTCAGTGGTAACCAGTGTGAACAGAGAACCTAAAGTGATTTCCTAACACCTTTAGGTTTTGTAGATTTGATCCTCCCCTACAATTAAGGACTCTTTTAAAACAGTAGGGAAAAGAGGAAATATGATTGCCTACAATTGGATTCCCTGCCAACTTGGTAGTTTGTGGAACGAACGAAAGGTTTATAATATTCCTTGAACACACTAAGTATAAAGCGTGATTCATATTTAACTGGGCAGTAGTTGCTATTCCTCGTTGAAATCAGAAGATGGTACTGACATTAAACCAACAGCTGTACTGTTTAGGGTTCCCTCTACCTTCATGAGACCACCTCGGGTCTCAAGTGACCGCAGAGAGCTGTGTGTGTCAGGCTTAAAACTAGCAAGGGAAACTCAGTTTGTACTAATGCAGTGGTTCTCAAACTTGAGCATACCTCAGTATCACCTGGAGAATGTGTTAAAAAACAGATTTCCCAGAGTGTCTGACCAAGTAAGTCTAATGTTTACATAGAATTTTCTTTTCTTTCTTTCTTTTTGTTTTTGTTTTGTTTTGTTTTTGGAGACAGGGTTTTGCTGCGTTGCCCAGGTCACTGCAACTTCAAACTTCTGGACTCAAGCAATTCTCCTTCCTGACTTAGCCTCCTGAGAATACGGGTGCTTACCACCACCCCTAACTAATCTTTCATTTTTTTAATTTTTTATAGAAATTGGATCTCGCTATTGTCCAGGCTGGTCTCCCATTCCTGGGTTTAGGTGAGCCCATCTCAGCCTCCCAGAGCCAGAATTTGCTTTTCTAACAAGTTTACAGGTTATGCTGATGCTGTTGGTCCAAGGACTCCACTTTCATAACCGCAAGCTTGGAGGGAGACTTTAAAGCAGTGAGTAGTTCTCAACCTTCCTAATGCTGCGGCCCTTTGATACAGTTCCTGTGGGTCATGGCCCACAGGTTGAGAACTGCTGTTTTAGAGACTTGGTTTGAATTTTTAAATTCAACCTAACTTTTAGTGAAAATGCTTTAATTATGTGTGATCAATTTACATTCTTGTTTCAGAGCACTGGTCCCCTCCACATTACCCTCTAAGCACAATTATGCAAGCTAGTTCCAAGAAATTTCTATTTTAATGCCCAATTTTTGCATCAGGGTTTGTAGCAGTGCTACATAAAATTATACACTTTCCTTTCACTTTTTAGTACTTAAATTTTTTTATTTATTTGTGTGTGTTTTTCAATTTTTACTACTAAAGGGAACTCTGGCCTGGTCTGTTTAGTAGCCACGTTGAACTTGAGAATTCTAGGTTACCTAGTGGGGTTAAGAAAGCAGAAATTGGAATTTGTGAGGTACATATTCCAATCATTTTTTTTCTTCAAATGCAGACTACCAAAGCCTCTTATCTGAGTTGATTTTATAAAAACTATTTTGTGTGACAAATTGTGTCCAATTTTTTTTCTTGCACCCTGTAGATATTTTTTCATGGACTGATAAACAGATTATGAAATCTGTGAAATAAATTAAATGGTACAGTGGTTAAAAGCCTGGGCTTTGCCGACAGAGATGCCTTAGTTCAATTTTCAGCCCTATCCCTTCATAAATAAAGGGTAACCTCAAACAAGTTAATTTTTCCTTTTTGAGTCTCAGTTTTTTCATCTGGATAACACAGATAACGCCTTCTTTGGGGGTTGTTGCAAGAGCTGACTTAGAAGATCTGAGTGACAATAAGCATTATCAATAGAAGCTTTGTTGTTTCTTAAAGGTAAGACTTCCCCCAAACTCTTAGTTCTCTCTGCAACTATTTAATTTTATAATTAAAAATAAAAAGTGGAAAGTTAGAGAAAATGTTTAATTTGCATACACTTGTTACAGGAAAGTGCTATTATCAAAACAGAAGGTTTGTACTTGTTATGATAAAGTATATATATTTGCTTAGCATTTACTCTTATTTCAGTGGTGTTTGCCTGAACCAACATTAGCTAACAAAATTACACAGTTCAAATAAATATCAGCCCAAGTAGGTTATGCTACAATGCTGGGTTAACATCAACACACCAAAAACAATTTGGATAGCATCTCTTGCTACTAACACAAAATATTCGTGGTGTAAAAGTATCTGCAGCTTAGATGAGGCAAAACTGGGGATTATATATACACACAAAATGCATATGCACAATATATATACTGACCTATATACTATATTGGAATACAATAAAATCGTTTGTTTCAATTTTATCTGATTTTATCTTTTAAGTGCAGTTCATAATCTTATATGTTTCCTCAGGTTTTAGTTTCATATTCATGTGAATGTAAATGAGTGTGTTCAGATGGGATATCAACAACAAAAGAAAATTACTCTGGCTATTTACTTAAGATAGAATTAGATATGCATGTTGAGAGAGGCAAAAAAAAAAAAAAATGAAATTGGTTGGCAGGGTATGGAGTAGCTCAGCAAATAAAAGAAAGTAGATGGCCAGGACAGGAAGGAGCAAAAAGCAGAACTCAAGCATCCTGGCCAACAGGTGGACTCTTTCCAGACCTGCAATCGCTTTTCCATGTGGGACTCGCTCTGCCCAAGAAAGCAAGGTCCATCCACGTGATCTAGACTAGGCCAAGTGCTTCCCTTTTGTTAAGGGAGACAACGATGTTTTGATTGACAGCCCCACCTAGGCTACAGCATATAATTTCCAGTAGTAGAGCCATTAGCGGGTGGGGGACTTAGGGAGAGGATGATTTCTCAAAACAGAAAAAGCCTGCTATTTCTGCAGGAGATAATGGGTTCCAAAAGAAGTAGAGTCTACTGGTACAAATAGAACATACATGTATTTGAAGTGAACTTGTTTTACTTGCAAAAAAAGGATGCCATTGTCTTAAAATACTAGCAAAGAGCAAGTTAAAAATATAACTCTAGTCATCGATTTAGCTAAATCCATAGACCACCATGCTATGTACATTGAGTTAGCTAAAAGTTAATATTTAATGAAAATATTCAAGACGATAAGATAAAACTCATTAAATAAAAGAATATTCATTTGAAAGGCTAACTTATTCATACCCAATGCAATGGCTATTTTTGTGTCCACTACTAATAGCAGCGGCAGCAGCAATAAAAACTTTGCCAATACAGTTGATTTATTAAAAGCTATAGCTAGTAAATATTTAATATGACCCAAAACATTTTAATAATCTTTCCATTAATATTTTACCTAATAGTTTTCTCTCATATAATCAATTTAATATTTTAATGCATAACATTTTAATTGGTCTTCAATTTGGAAAGAGGTAATAGGAATTTAAGCTTTAGATAAAAACTTATCTCTACAAGCTAAAGAAAAATTTAAAAATATGTAACCCCCTTAGGATATGGAAAATTGCTCTATTCTAAAATGTATGCCATAAATTTTATGTTAAATGAACACTGAATCACAGACGTTTCTTCTTTCAAATTTTTAATATTCAACAATTATGTCTCTCCTTAATATCCTTTGGCATTAAATTTAATTGACCCTGATTCTGTCAATTAGAAGCGCTTGTATTATTTATGGATTTTATATAATTATCTTTACCAGGTCTGCAGAGCTTCAGGCCACTTGCTTATTCATCACCTTGTCAAATCCCCATTTAAAAATACTGGAGTTTCTGAAATATTTTTAATATGATAAAACATCTATTCTTGAGGGATGTTGATAATGGGAGAAGCTATGTGGGGGGAGGGAAGAAGTTATATGGGAAATCTCTGTACATTTTTCTCAATTTTGCTTTGAACCTAAAACTGCTCTAAAAAATAGTATTTAATAAAAAAATCCATTCAAGCCCTATATTCTAATGTAGATGGCAAACATTTTCTGTAAAGGAGCAGATAGTTATAGGCTTATAAGCCGCATCCTCACTCTGTCAATTTTTCTTTCTCATCTTCTTATTTTTTTTTTTTTTGACAACTCTTGAATAATGTAAAAACCATTCTTACCTAAAGGAATGCATAAAAACAGGTTTCAGGCTGCATAGTCTTACTTTGCCTATTCCTATAATGCATAATATTTGACAAAATATTGTAAATACAAAAGCTATAAGGCACATGTATGAAAGGAAATAACAATTCAGAATTGAACTGCCATAATAATGATTGTTTATTAAAGTAAAGTAGAATGTAACCACAGAGTTCTTCAAAATCGCCCCATGTGACCTTTCAGGATTAATATATCTTAGAACATGATCCTTCATTCATCTGTTTTTATCTTTTCAGGGAAGATGCTGTTTTAGCACAATTCCTTTATAAATTAGCTTGCCAAAAGATAGTTATTGAGGATGTCCTTCATTCCAAAGCATCACGTTAGGTTCCCCACAAGTTTATACTCTGGCGGCGATGATAAATAATGAACACATTGGAAAAAGTCCACAAATTTGATGCTAATTGCAGGCAGGAAAAGATGGTGATCTGAAGACAATGTAATGCCATTTGAAACATATTTTTTTAAATAGTGCCCTGGAATTTACTGATGGATTAAATGTTAGTTATGTAGGAAAGAGAGAGCTCAATGATGACTCAGATTTGACCTGAGCAATTAAGTACATGGTGATGATACTTAATAAAGCGAGGAAGGCTTCAAGAGGGGCTAGATTTAGTAACAACACTTAACAGCTATATTTTGGCTGTGTTAATTCATGTTCATTAGATACCCCAAAGGAAATTTTAGGAGAAAGTGTATATTCAAGTCCAAATCTTCAGAGAAGACCTAATGGTGATGCTGGATGAATCTTCAGTGAAAGTGTAGGTGACAAGAATGAAGAAGAGATGAGGACCCAGGAGCCATTATTGAAGTCATTCAATAACGAGAGGCTTAACAGAAAATTTTTCAAAATCTATAATATTCCATGAGTTTGAATTATTATACAAACTCATTGTGTTTGTGATAATTATTATACAAACGCATGTGTTTGAAATCATTATATAATTTGTGTATCATTTCAAAACGAAAAGACCCTTAGAAATTTCTTAGTGCTATTACCCTAACTCTCTACCAACTAGTCTATGCTGCCCACAACATTCCAAAATGTACTGGTACAAAACAAGCATTTATCACGCTCTTAGATTTTGTGGATTTTAAATTTGGATAGAGCACAATGAGGAGAGTATATTTATACTCTACAACAGAAATTGGCAAACATGTATAGGACCAGATAGCAAATGTCCTTGGGGTTCGCATACCCAATTGTCTATATCCCAACTACTGAACTCTGTCGTTGTAGCAGGTGAACCACGGAAGACAATACATAAAAGAAAAGAGCAAGGCTGTGGTACAGTAAAACTTTGCTTACAAACGTAGGCAGTAAGCTGGATTTGACCTGTAGGCTGTAGTGTGCAAACTCCTGCCCTAGAATATGGAAGACTTGAAGATTGGGGAGACCCAGATGCAAACAGAATGCTGCATCTTCTCAGGCATCTCTTTCTAATTCATGGTGATCCGTCTACGTGGTTACTCATGCATGATGACTTTGAGTTACTCACACTTCTAAAATGGCAGCTGAGAACGTGTAAGTGAATGACCCAAGAGGAAAGAACAAAATCTTCATGGCCTTTTCTAAGATAGATTTTTAAATCATTCAGCACTACATATGCTATATATTCTACCTCTTTAAGTAGTCACAAAAATTCACTCAGGTTCAAGGAGAAGGAAAGAAATAAAAGTTTACCTCTTTCCGGGAGAAAAGTTATACAATTTATGGGCATGTTCTAAAACTACCGTGCTCTCTAAAAATTGAGCAAAAAGTCAAAGGGCTATTTGTTTCAGTAGGGAATTAATTTTTATAATTATTTGAGTGATTCCAAAATTTTTATTAAAATGGAAAATTATAGTCCACATTATTGTTTGTTTTTAATGTCTTCTTTTTTTTTAAATGATATTGAAAAGAAAAAAATGACTCCTTACAAAATCCAATTATGGTTGTGCTTAATTGCATTCAGACTACTTCACTAGAACAAGGAAACGCACTTGATATTTTGTGGTTTCAGTTTTTCCATTGAGCATGAAAATGGGTATCTAACTCTTAGACATACTGTATAAATAAATCTATTCAGCATCTGTGGTAGGCTGAATAATATCCCTAAATAATATCCTGGAATATGTGAAAGTTATCATGTTAATCGGGTTCTCCAGACAAACAGAATCATATATTAAAAAAAATTTTTTTTAGGAGGAATTGGCTCATGAGATTATGGAGGGTATGAAGTCCCATGATCTGTATTTAGCAAGTTGGCAAACTAGAAACCCAGAAATCCAATGTATAATTTCAGTTCAAGTCTGAGGGCCCAACAACTGAAGAGTCATGAACTAACTTCCCATCTGAGCCTGAAGACAGGAAGGGACCAGCCAGTGTCCCAGCATGAAGACAGTCAGGCAGAGAAAGACTGAATTCTCCCTTACTGAGCCTTTTTTTCTACTCAGGCCCTGGACAGTTTGGATGAGACCCAGCACACTAATGAAGGCCATCTTTACTCAGTCTACCAATCCAAATGTTATCTTATCTAGAATGATAGACAGAATAATGTTAAGTCAAATGTCTTGGCCCTCCATGGCCCAGTCAAGTTGACACGAAAACTACCATTACAACTACCTCATATGGCAAAAGAGACTTTGCAGATATGATTAAGTTAAGGATCTTAAAATTAGGAGGCTATTCGGAATTATTCCATTGGAATAAGATTTCAGTACAGGAGAGAAAGTAGGAGATGTGACTATGAAAGCAAGAGGTTGGATTAATGTGAGGAAGAACTCAGAAGCCAACGATTGCAGGTGGCCCCTAGAAGGTAGAGAAGCCCAGCAAAGGGATTCTCCTCCCGGTGTCTCCAGAAGGAACCAACCCTGCCTACGCCTTCATTTTAACCCAGCTAAATTGATTTCAGACTTCTGGACTCTGGAACTGTAAGAGAATAAATTTCTGTTATTTTAATCCACTAACTCAGTGGTAAATTTTACAGCAACCACAGGAAACCAAAGCAGTCTTTTACAGTAGCTCGTGGAACATTTGACTGTCCTGTAATTGTGCATGACAGAAGTTGCATTGACTTGGGATTTGGCATAATTTTATGACAGTTAAAATGAAGCCATCAATGGATAGCCTGCATGCAGTAGTTGCTCAATATAATTATATCTTAAATAATCGATTAGAAGTTAAGTGACGGGGAGGGAAAAAAAAGAAATTAAGTGACAGTAAAAGTGTGATATAAACAGAAGGTGGAACTGGTGAAAGATGCAAGAAGAAAAGGTAAAAAGAGGCAGGACTGAAATTAAAAAAGACCCATTCGAGGGACGCGTCTCCTGGTCTCCTGGAGACAGGAAGGAGAAGTCATCTTCCCTCAGCACTTGAGTGAAGCCTCCATTACCAGGAGGAAGGATAAGGTGCAATGCTCATTCATTCAGCCTTGGAGGCCCATCGTACCTCAAGCATTGCTACTCCTGGGTGCACATGAGCAAGTGGTGGGGGGCCCTCGGTCCCCAGGCCCCAGAGTGAAGCAGTGTTGTCCCCAACAAGCACAACATGGCAGGGTGCCCACACTGACAGTCCAGTTTCAATTTCTTTTTAACTGAGTATGTGTTAAATGCCAAACTCCTACCTTTAATGCTTTAAAGATATCTTTACATGGATAGCCAATAAAAACCTAAAGGTCAAAGGGGAAAATATTGAAGTACATAATACCCAAGCACTTTTTTGAATTTTTGTGTACATAATGTCTACACCAACTGTCTTCTAAAGGCAGTAAAGCACAGTGCTGAAGAGCATAGATCTTGGAGCTGGAATACCTGAGTAGCTTTGTCATTAATTGGAATTGTGCTGGGAGGAGAGGATCACTTAATCTCTGTGTGCCTTGATGCTCTCATCCACAAAATAGAGATGAGAATAGTTTGAACCTCATTCTGCTCTCATGAGACTTGGATGAGTTGATAATTGCAAAGCAGTAATACTGTCAGCCCAAAGCACGGGTGATGTGTTTGTTGAGTACAAATATTACAAACTTCTTTAAGATTCTGAAGTTTTTGAGAAAGCACAGTCATCCTCTGTAAATTGCTTAACTGCTTCAGGTCACAACATTTTCCTGCTTGATATTTTCCTCTCTCCTTGTCCAAGAGTCCCTGTGAAGAATTTCCATTTACCAGCCCACAAATGGCAAACAGAGCTCCATCTGCGAAAGCTCTGTGAACCCACATCTTGCAAATGAGCATCAGTAATGGCAAAAGCAGAAAGGGTTTCACAACCTGCGGGTGAGAAGAAAGTTTACAAACGCAATCGCAATCGGAAATGAGATACTTCTCAATCACTTCAAACCCTTTCAGACTAAAGAAGTGCTGAGGATGTGAATCACAGCTATTGCCTCAGGGTAGAGAGGGGGAAAACTTCCTGGCTTTGCTAGTTTGTCTGAGCCGCATTCAAATCCTGACCTCTTCCTTACTATCTATGTAACAGGCAAGTTAAATAATTTTTCTTTAACAGAGAAAACTTTGCCACTTTGGCTAGAGATACATAGGTAGGTAGGTAGATACATAGATAGATAGATGTAAAGAGATCTATGTTTATCTGCAATGATTTAGCAAATCATGCTTATCCTTAGCTAAATAACAGACTGTATAGTGGGTGTTCAGAAGTTGGAGCTTTTATGGATCAGATCACATGTTTTATTTCCTGGGGGCGGGGGGAGGGGGTGAAAGCAGTGTCTGTTTCATGTCATGAAATTTTCTTGCCCCAGATTTCTGCCTTTTTTTTTTTTTTGGTTTAGCCTTTTAGAAATTAAGAACATCCAAAAAGAAGAAGAAGAAAGAAAGAAAAAGAAAAGAAAAGAAAAGTAGTTTCCTGTGGCAACTCTGACATATGTAAAAGAGAAAGGACATAAATATTTTCCATTCTCTCCAATGAAAGTGGATACGTAACATAGGAAAGAATGGTGGCTAGTCAAACAGCCCTTTCCAGCGATGAGTCCCAGGCACACATCTCAGAAGATTTATTACAGGCTGCCCCTCATTCACCAAAAGGGAGGAACTGACTCTGCAAACAGTTAAAGTCATCATCATCCTCTTTATTTCCTGTAAGACCCACCGGCTGCCCCCCTAATACGTAACCCCACAGCCACATCAGTCAGTGTTAGGGGACGGGGTTTATTTTACTCCCAAGGAAAGCGATGACTCAGAGAAAGTGCCGTTCATTTGTCTTTTGAATTTCAGCTCTTCTTCCTTAATACTACAGCCTTTTAGAAAGATTTTCACAGTATAAGGTTAGTTACCTAAATATTCTGACTTGACCCTGACATAAACAAGCAGGAAGAGAGTTGGATTGAGATGACTCACGACGGTACACCTTATTTTTTACTTAGTTTGTATGTTCAGTAACGTAAGTTGTATGTAAATTGATAATACAAATCAGTGTAACCTGAGGATTATTATTCATATTATATAGATGGAAAAACAGAAAAGGGACAGAGAAGTTAGGTGATTTGCCTGTGACAAAGCTTGGTAATAGGAAACCCAGAAGGAGAACCTAAGATTTATGACAGGAAGTCCTGAGAGGGCTTGCTTTTGTTTGTTTATTTGTTTTGCCAGGCATCTTTGGCATAATCAAAGTCTGCTTGGACGTAACTGGGTACAAGAAAATAAATTATCATTTCTTCTTTTGGGTGAATTCCATTCAATCTAGTTACTAAATATGCTCGGGTTGCATTGTCTCAGTTATGTCTGACTTTTAGTTTTTAAACTGTCCATATGGCTTTTATACAGTTGATTCATATAAAAGTAGGTATTATTGATAATCATCAAACAGGAAGTTATCCAGTGAATCTGGGACACCTGTGGGATTCAGAAGCAAGGTCAGGTAAGCACTTCAAACATGCGAGGAATGGGGAGAGCTGAAGGGAGATCAAGAAATTTGGTTTGCTCTTGATTTTCTCTAGCATAAGAGGAATGTTTCCCATTCTGGATCCAACATGGATCCCATTCCTCAAAGCATCAAAGATC
The DNA here is from genome assembly GCF_000181295.1 of Otolemur garnettii. Taxonomy (NCBI): domain Eukaryota; kingdom Metazoa; phylum Chordata; class Mammalia; order Primates; family Galagidae; genus Otolemur; species Otolemur garnettii. The sequence continues at coordinate 21,653,743 of NW_003852400.1, forward strand.
CACCCTGCCTGCTTCTTTCAGCCTGACTCTTTACAACAGCACTCTCTCCCACCCGTAAGTCCTCTCCTCTCCTTCCTCCCACTTTTGTCTTATTTTGTTGAATGAGTGACATCTCCTCCAGTTCCGTTCTAATATCTTGAGACTAACCCAAAGAGTCACAAACAGGTCAGTGACCCCTGGTCCCAGGGATAGGAAGGCTCATTCCCTGAAGTAAGAGGATAAAATTGATACACCTATTAACTCTCCTCTACTTTCTAGGTAAAAGCTAAAGAACATACCCAAATAACAGAAAAACAAGGAATTTTGGAGAGTTCTGAATTCCCTGAGCCAAACCACTCCATTCTTCCATCTTTTCTAGGTCTCCTTCAGGGAAAGTGAAGCACCACAATGATACTTTCCATTCCATGACAGAAACTAAGACTTGGGAAACAGACATGGTTACTCTGTTTGGGGAGATCATGCCTAGTGGTTGGTTGGTGGTTGTTTAGGTTTGAAGTCTGACATGGGAAGTTAAAGGGTGAATGTGAATGATAATGTCATAAACTTTTCTGTGATTATAACTGATTATGATAACACTCTTTGGGGGGATTTGAATTCCCCAGGGAACTTTGTCCAGGCTCTCCCCATTCTTTAGGGAGATCATCTAAAATGGAGACTTGGACAAGAGAACTCAAGAGCTGCATGTAATTCTGCATCTAACTCTGGACAAAGTTCTATTCATATTCTGCTAAAAGTAGTTGATAGATGGCTTTGATCCCATTACTGGGCATCTACCCAGAAGGAAAAAAAAATCCTTTCATCATAAGGACACTTGCACTAGACTGTTTATTGCAGCTAAATTTGCAATCATCCAAAATGTGGGAATAGCCCAAATCTCCACCTACCCAGGAATGGATGAACAAGCTGTGGTATATGTATACATGGAATACTATTTAGCCATTAAAAGAGATGGAGACTTTACAGCCTTTGTATTACCCTGGATGGAAGTGGAACACGTTATTCTTAGTAAAGCTTCATAAGAATGGAGGAGCATGAATCCTATGTACTCAATTCTAGTATGAGCACAATTGATGATCTAGTACATGGTAGAGGATAGGGGAAGAGGGGTGCAGGGAGAAGGAAGGAAAGAAGGGGGTGAGTGGTCATGGGGTGTGGCACACCTCTTGGGGATGGGACACAATTATGAAGACTTTCCTGGCTTGCTGCCCATAGCTCAGTGAGTAGGGTGCCAGCCACATACACCAAAGGTGGCAAGTTCAAGCCCAGCCTGGGCCAGCTAAACAACAATGACAACTACAACCAAAAAATAGCTAAGGATTGTGATGGATGCCCGTAGTCCAAGCTACTTGGGAGGCTGAGGCAAGAGAATCACTTAAGCCCAAGAGTTTGAGGTTGCTGTGAGTTGTGACGCCACAGCACTCTACCCAGGGTGACATAGTGAGACTCTGTCTCAAAAAAACAACAAAAAAGAAGGACTTTACCTAACAAATGCAATCAGTATAACCTGGTTCTTTGTACCCTCAATGAATCCCCAACAACAATAATAATAATAAAATAAAAGTGGTTGATATTTAAAAATCTCAGCCCAATGTTTAGGGTTTTTAAATTGTATTTTTTTCACTATGTCTTATGGTATGGCATAGGTATATAGATATTGGGGAGTAATCATTTCATAATGAGCCAGAGCTTAACAGCAGACACATGCTAGTGTGTGACTGGTGGAGCCAGAGAGAGAGATTATTTCCTAAGAAATACACAATATGAGAGACTCAAAAAGCAAATGGAGAGAGAAGAGCAGTGAACTATGAAGATTCAGGAAAAGGGAGATGGGGACTAAAGGCATAAAGGAAGTTCTGAATGGCAATTAATGACACTAACAAGGAACAGGGGGCCAGTGGCTGAGACGGAAGAAGTAGTCTAGACTTGAGGAAGCCACAGACCAGTTATGAAGGACTCTACTTTCCCAGAGACTGGGTTTAACAGAGGTAGAAAATTGGTTTGGAAGAATAAAAATCTGCTCTATTAACTAAAGTATGTCTAACCTAATTGTATCTGAGTATTTGTCACTCACTTATTTGAGTCTATGTTTTATAGATAGCAAAGTATCAGAGCATAATAAAGAAAAAGACTTTATATTACAACCTATTGTGATTTGAACGGCTTGCTAAGGAGAATGTGGAAAAGGGTCCCATATCTCTCAATAGGAGTCCCCAGGTCAGCCTAGAAAGAAATAAAACATCTTAAATTTCTTTATTCCTAGTAATGGAAGAGATTTTAAATATAAGGTATCCTGAGTAAACTATTGTTACTTTAGTACAAGCACTTTCTCCTACAAATGTTTTAAATTGATGTCCCTCGGATTTTTTTTTTTAAGCCAAATCAAATTCAGTTCTGCTTTTGATCACACTGTGTTTCTAAGCTGATTTTTTCAGGTAGAGTCAGGCATAACACACCATGTTTCCTTCCTTACACGTTGGATTATTTCTGTTAAAAAATAGCAAAGATCATGAAAAATAGCCTAGCCATTGCTCATTTCTTTGCTTAATGTCCTATTGCTTGGCAATTTCTTCACTGTCATTTTCAAAGGAGAAATATCTGAAATTCATCTACTGAAATTCAACTGAACAGAGTGATTTAAAAAAAATCAATAGACACGGTAATAATAAGGAAAACATTCAAATGCAATACAGCATCTGTTTCTAATTACCACTTCATCAAGTCCCAGTTACAAATTAAGTCTCTTTTATTTCAATTAACAGTCTAATGGTGCTTTAGAGAGATAAAGAATGTTTTAGAAGGAAACCAAACCTCTGATAAAGAGCACCCAATTTTCTCTCCAAGGAAAACATGATGAAGGTTTTGAGCTCTGAGGAAAGTCTGCAATGAATGATTTGTGTACAGTACTGTCCACTACATGTAGGAGGTAGAGATAGTGGTTCTTTGTTTACCCATTTTTGTGCTCCACTTCTTGAGATATCTCGGCCATTCTATTGCACATTTTTTTCTGAAATTTTGTCATGGAAGAAAAGCCAGCCCCCAGCCATGAATCTATCCAACAAATTTATTGAGTACTTACATTGTACCCACAGTTAAATGCTTGGATATGAGGATTCTGTGATGAATAAGATCTAGTCTCTTATCTCAGGAATAATTGTTATTTAGTGGGGTTCACAGTCATATAAACTAATAGTTATAGTATAATGTGTCTAATAACAAAAATATCTACAATGAAGAATGATAAATTCACTTATTCTAATGCCTTATTATCATTCTGTCTAGAAGTTTTTAAATAGAGGTAGGGGAATCATCTTCTTCTTTCTCTCCTCTCTCTCCCACACATACTTTCATGGGTAAAATTCCTGGTATTTGTGATGAGGGTATTGAGATGATACAAATACTAGGTATAGCCGTATAAGGTAACCACAGACTCCGTCCTTAAAGCTGAGCTTGTTATAAATTTTAATTTCAGCTCAAGGCTGGATAAATTCAGAATGTTAAGGTTCAAGGAATTGCTATCTAATTGACCCATGTTACAGATGAGGAATTCAAGACCTAGAGAAACTAAATCATTCGCTCAAGATAACACAGATAGTCGTTAGAAATCAATATTAGATTTCAGATCTTCTAATCCTTGGTACAACATGTTGGAGAAGGTATTTTGTCTCTACTCACATTGGGGCCTTAGTCTGGCCACATCTAATTTGACCTTCCTACAGATGCAGGACCCATAGCGCCTGTTTCCACTCATCTGCTCTGCTGCTAATAAAGAGATCCAAGTCACCAATTGTATCAGCAAAATGAATTTAACTTTGCCTTAAAAAATAAAAAGAATTAGAGGAAATAGGGAAACCTGAAGATTGAGAGCCATCTGAAATGTCTTGAGTATTGGCATCAACCTGAAAAGAACACCGGCTAAGCATATGTCTACAGTACCTATTTTGGCTACTTCATGGATTGTGTATTAGTTTCCTGAGGTTCCTATAACCAATTATCACATATTCGATGACTTAAAAGAACAGAAATTTACTCTCTCACAGTTCTGGAAGATAGAAATTCAAAATCAGAATTTTAGAGCTGAAATCCAGGCTCTAGTAATACCCTCTGTGGGCTCTATGGTAGAATCTGCTCCCCACCTCTGGCAGCTTCTGGTGGCTGCTAGCATTCCTTGGCCTGTGGTCACATCACTCTGATCTCTTCCTCCTTGGTCATACCACCTTCTCTTCTTTGGTGTTTGCCTTCTTTTACAACAACACATGTGATTACATTTAGGACACACTAGAATAATGCAGGATAATCTCCCCATTTCAAAATCCTGAACTGCATCTTCCATGTTTTTTTGTTTGTTTGTTTGCCAATAAGGTAACATTCACAGTTTCCCAGTTTTAGGACATAAATAACATTCAGCCCACTACTGGTGGATAACTGGTTATCTCTTCCTAAATCAGAGACCATGATGCAGACAGAGTTTCTTCTTGATTTTGCCACAGTTTGCACATAAATGCTGAACTCTGACTTTTCAGAAATGTTTATTAGATTTTATTTTTGCCAGGTCTCTCAAAAATGTTATTATGATTTTTCTCACAACCTGTCATTGACTTACATTTTTTCTAAGTTCATGACTATCTGTCTTGGTCAGTGCTCTGAAGTAATCGAAATCACTGTGGAGCTGAATGAAAAATCAGAAGAAGAATCAAGAAAACTGTTTTACATATTAGGAAAACTGTATTGTTCTTTCTGTCTGTATTTGGAGTTGGAGGCAATCTGCTGACGATGACTTCTGTGGCCAAGGTCAAGTGTTTTTATTCCCAACCACATAGTCAGAGAAGATGCCTGGGTGATTTAATAATCACCATTGATTCACTGTCAGATAGGTCTACATTCTATGACAACTTTTCAATATTATAGACTTTACCAAATAAAAACATATCTTCTCATCCTGTGTATAGAAAATGAAAGTGATGGATGAGTATGTTAGCTCAAAACCCTGTGGCAGAAAAATAAGCCTGAATATGCCTTATGATTTCTTCTGAGAACTGTGTTGGAGATCACTTCTTCACAATGTCTTTTCTCATTTTCTGATTCCAGCTGATAACAAAAGCTCACAAGGCAACTTTGTGGTAGGGCCAGAGGGCGTGTAGGAAGTAGAGAGCTCAGCAAATAAGCCCTGCTGGAATAAGACATAGTATTAGTCAAGGATGTTGGACAGCAAACCACGGTGAAACCACAGATGTGACCACACTGAGACGGAGTTCCTAAACAGGATGACTTAGTTTCATCCCCACAGGCGACCTCTGGCCCAGTTCAGGGTAGAGCTTGCTGCATGTGGTAACCTCAGAGAAGATTTAGTGGGAAAAACAGAGACCCATGGCTTTGTAGACAGCATTAGCCCATATAACTGTGTTTCCCAATTCGCTACTGACTTTTTTCTGCATAACAAGTAAATTTCACTCCTTCCTAAGGGAGAAACTATAGTGAATTCATCTTCCTTCACTGCTACTCAGCTCCTGCCATAAAAACATAGATAATGCTTTTTGAATTTCTTAACTCCTTATCAAATGTGGCTGCAAGTTCATTCAGTGTAGGAAAAGAATAGCTAAGGACTTTAGTTGGTGTTTCTTTTAGATGATGGAGAACAAATAAAAGAAATTATTGTGCATATATCTACCATGACCTGCACACATGATTGTTGATATCGTTCCTATATAAATTATTTTCTCATATGACTAGTGGTGAAACTTTTCTTGAACATAAAGATAGAATTATATTCTTTTCATTACGGCTTAAAGATAACCATTATTTCCCTCAATTATAAGTAATTGATATTCTTCCCCCCAAAAAGAATTACAAGTGAAAAAATTACAAGTATTTCTATTTTTTATTTTGTAACATGATAAATCTCAAAGTTAAAGAGAAGAAAGATAATCTCTGAAAAAGAGCATTTTAACACTATCTATGGCAAAAAGCATCCTAGAATGAAGAGAAGGCCTGAATAACTGGATGACCACTGGCTTATCTCAGCAACCATATCTGAATCAGTTAAATGTAAAATAATATCTAAGTTGCTGCGTTGTGACGATAACAGCTGTGTGTACACTGGAAATGTGTTAGGTGTTAGTTACAATAGAGAAATGTTCTTCCGTTGCAGAGCAATCGTCCTCTGAGTAAACTAGATCAACATTTACATTCAGGTTCTAGCTTCCCCATAACTTTTCTTGGCTCCTTTTTCAAATCAAATGTGGCAGCAATTGTGCCTGAATTAGTCTAACTGCTCAGACACCTGCCTTTCTGTTTGGTTGCTCTGGTCTCCTTAAGGCCAAGTGCTGTAATCATTTATCCTCATCAGCATGGGCTGCCATTACTCAGGGCTCACGGACCTGCCACAGGCAGTGTGTCAGCACAACCCTCCGAGAGCCGCTCCGAGGTCAGCACCCGCTCATAAACCGACCAAGCCAGGTACATCATCCAGGCCCTCCACCCTCAGAGGCTGGAAGGGGGAAAGAAGATGCTGAGGATTGGGAATGAGGGGCTTCAGCCCTGCACCGTCTCCACACTTCGCTTTATCCCCCAAAGGAATAAAGAGTGTTGTTACTGTCGTGATCACTCCTCCCCTGTACTGTGTTGGGCTCAGACTTTACAGTATATGTGGCTGACTAGTTGTTGGGATACTAGCTTTCCTCTATAATGGTTTGTAAATAACTGCTGTGCTGAGTAACTCACTGAGCCAGCTGTCAGTCAGTCCCAGAAGTCCCCAGTCCCTCTTCATTACCAGCCAAAAAGCAGGTAGCCTGGCACAGCAGGTCTCTGGAACTCTCACTGCCCTTTCTGATCCTGAACAGGTGATGTGAACGTGTCTCCTAGCCGTGTCCCTTTTGGCTTTGAGGATAATATAAATGATGTTTGGTTTTCCATTTTCAAATATTTAGCTTCTATTCAAGAATAAATATTGGCCAAGAGCATACTACATCCCAGGTGCTATTCTATTATAGATACGAGTGATTTCCTGAATATCCATTTTATGACTATCACAGGTGGAGATGTTAGCTGGTTCACACTGAACCAAAGAAAACTAACTCAGATATTTTATATATCTGCTATTTTTCATGATTATGATAACCTCCTGCCACCATGACACACCATGTTCGTTAACAAATGAGGTTAAAGGGGGCAGTGTCTGCTGGGCACTTATCTCTCCTTTATCCATAAAATCATACTCTATGTAAATTTATTTTTTTTAAGTCTAGGTAGTTTGAAATTTATATATCATATGGAATGGAAGGAGACAGGGACCTTAAATCCTATTTTAAAGAAAAACATAGAAATTTTTTTTTGCCTGTTCTCATATCTCCCTCTAATTTTATTACAGTGTTAGGTTTTGCAGAATGAATACTTCTTAAGACTCTATCACACCTCAAAGCTTACTTTGGAAAAATCTCAATGCCACACAAATTTCAGGTGTATTATGAGATATTTCATAAGATTTGTATACAGTTTATGCCTAATTTATATATGGTTAAATGAATCTCCAGTAAAACCCAAAGAAAGTAGGTTTTCTCACCACCAACAACAGGGTTGTAAGCATAACCTGGGAAGCCTGCATGTCGGGAGGAAGAGCTCTGTCACAGTGAGTGTTTGCTGACCGCACAATGAGTCACGGAGTTCTTTTTTGTTTTAAGATTGGGAAAATCCCAGTAAAAGAAACATCACTGAACCTAATCTCATGTCCTCAAAGATAGCATCATGCTTAAAATCTTTCAGCTGTTATACAAAGATGTATATGTGTGTGTGTGTGTGAGAGAGAGAGAGAGAGAGAGAGAGACAGGGAAAAAAGAGAAAGCGTACGAACGCTCACACTGAATCACACTTCTTTAGACGGGCCCAGCTTCCTGAGAGTCTGTGGGGATTCTGATGATGGACCGAAACAGTATGTGCTTTCACTTTCTTTCATTTCCGCCAAGAAGTTACCAGATAGTTCTGAATATTCACATGCCTCTGGGTCTGACCCTCGGCTTCGTGACACAGCCCATTCTCAGCCATCTCTTCCTGATGCTCCTTTTCTCCCAGGGAACATCATTCTTTTGCTCTGCAGCTGATATGGCACTTTCCTAACCCCTGTTATACACAGTCCTGTGGGGAACAAGGCCCTTTGTCCCCCTAAAATTTCACTGAAAAATGACTGACATAAGGCAGATTGATTAATAAGAGAAAAGGAAGACTTATTTAATGTGTATGAGTAGATAGGAGCCTTCAGAATGAAGATTCCAACATGTAGGGGAAAATTGTCAGTTTTTACGCTTAGGTTCAACAAAATGTGGACAGCTACGGAGAAATATGATTGGACAGAAAGGCTAATAGACTGAGTGGCAAAACCCAGCAAGGCCTGTTTAGATTCTTCTTGGCCTGTCTGAGTGGCATTCCTTCCTTCTGAGTGTTGGACAAGACCCTCACTAGAATGAGGGTCTTATACCTACGGTCAAACAAAGTAGGTCAGATAATTTCTTTATGGTAGTTTTTGCAAAGAATAATTTTAGATTTTATAATTGGCTTTCAGGTAAAGGTGTTCTGGATTTTGTGACCTATTTCGGGGAAGAGGGAGTCTACTTTCTATGGCTAGTCTCAGGGAAGAATGGGACTAAGAGGCAGGAAGATTAGAGGTCAGGGAAAAACATTTATTCCTGAGCCTTCATTTTGGGGTACGTTTTTGTGAGCCCCAATAATCTTCATAGTAACCAGCAGGTCTGTTTGGGCTGGTGACCAAGCCACTAGGAAGCACAGATGGCTTTGGAAAGGCTCTAGGCCTAATGGGACTAGTTGAGCTCATCCTGCAGCTCCAGGCTAGACCAGGACACAGAGCAGCAGCTAACTTTCTGGGGTTTTACTAACCATAGCATCTTTGGTTGACTAGACTGTTATTAGAAACCTGCTGATTCAGACACATAACATCATCATCCAAAGCTTCTCTAAGTGGGAGGTGGTAGAAAATGTTTGCTTTAGAGCTAGAGCATGGCTTCAGGCATAGATATATTTATTGCCTCCAAGTCCTATTCTAGAAGAACCTAGCTACAGTGACAGTAAAATTGAGTTATACCATAAACCTTCCAAAATACAAAATACTATACAAAGCCAAAACTTAGTGACCTCCATGATAACCAGCACAACTGCTCTTCCCACAGAGGACTATAAAAATTAAAGAATTATTGGGTGGTGCCTGTGGCTCAAAGGAGTAGGGCGCTGGCCCCATATGCTAGAGGTGGAGGGTTCAAACCCAGCTCCAGCCAAAAAAAAAACCTGAAAAAAAAAATTAAAGAATTATCAGGAATTTGCAAATGCAAGCTATGACAAACATCTAACAGCTAGGCCAGGCATGAATGTTCTTTTTCTGGTAGAAGAATGAAAAGAAAGTATATTTTACTGGATTCTTATGATGCTGAGAGCCCATCCCACAGTGATTGGCTGGCTTCCATTTACCGTATCACAAATTCTCACAGCTGGCACTCTTCTGAGAGTGCCTAGTTCAAATAACTTATGTTGCAGATGAGAAAATGGAGGCCCCAATGTATTGAGTTGCATGCCTAGGGTGACACAGCTTGTTTATGACAGTGTCAGCTCAGAAGTTTAGATTTTATGATGCCATGACTGGTTCCTTTCTTAGAAGTTTCTTCCTCAGATGGACCTATAACCTGAAATTGATATGTAGGAGAAGAATGGTAAAGATGTCATCCTGAGTCTTGACTGATTGTCAGGGAACCCTGATCGATTGGCAGACAATCTTGGAGATTGTGGTTAGAAAGATTTTGAAGTCACAGTCAGACTTATTGGAACAGAGCACCCAAGGTCAAATACAATTTCTATCATTGGAAAAGAAAAGAAAAGAAAACAGGAAACATGTCACATGCTTCTGATCTTGGAGCCCCCAGTTTTCTATAGTCACAGCACAGGTGTTTCGACTATACATGATGGTTGTAAAAATGGATTTTATAAGCTGTTGTGGAAAGAGGACTGCAAACAATAAATGTGGCCTCACAGGCAGTGATCAAATATTGTCAAGTCAGCACTCAGGTGCCTCCTATTTGCCTATGCTAGGAACCATGAGGGTTAAAAGAGAGAAGACAGACCCTAAGACCCGGTATCCTATACTGCTGTAGCAGGGGAATCATTTGGCCATCCCTATGTTATTATGGGCATTTTAAAGGAACATTGTGCTTTATCTCTTTAAAGGGCTTTCAATACATTTTCTTAGTTGATATATGGAGGGCAAGGGCATACGCAATCAAGTGTTAAATTTTGGGGTAGCCATTATGGATGTTTTGGGGAAAAAACTTTTTGAGGAAAGAGAAGGAGAAAGGGAATTTTGTTTATTTAAAAAAAAAAAAAAAACCTCTATAATCTTTATGGCAATATATAGTACTTTAAAAGATCTATTAATGAATGTTTCGTTCAGATACTCAGATAAATGGTAGCTTGTCTGTCAATAAAAAATAGCTAAATGGAATGGATACAGTTATTGTTCACCTTTCATTTTTCAAAAAATTGCTTTGAAATGCTCTTCCTATTTCATGGTTAGTGGCTCGGCAGGCCAAGCTGCGGAGTAGCACAATGCTGTCAGAGTCATCAGCGCACCTCAATGAGAGGCCGGAGTTCAAACAAAGCTTCTAAGCATTATCTGCATTACTCCACGTGTCCTCACCCGACTCTGTGCTGCTAATGTCTGTCTTTCATTTGAGTGAAAAGAAAAAAAAATCAATAGGATATGCCCTTTATGTCAATGGAACAAGAAAACTTCCCACTCACTAAAAGCACAGAGATACTGAAAAATACCACAGAATGCATTTCACCAAGAGTTATTATCACTGTAACCTTCTCAATGTCCAAGAACTCCACAAAGAATAGAAGTTCAGATGGTCAGTTCCTCCTCAAGTGCACCCACTGGATTCATGTTTCTCCAAATATCTTTAGCAAGATGAGTGGGCTGCTTTTCCTGCTGAAAACGGCAAAATTAAGTTCATCGAATCAAAACCTCTGAAGGTGGTTCCTGGGAATTTAATATACTTGAAGGTGATCCAGATGTGCAGAGACGTCTGAGAAGCCTTATACTACTCTCTCCCTGGATCAAACCGATATAGTTTGAGAGCTATCAAAGGTACTAGCCAGGGCGCTCATCTTCCCTAATAATATGGAAAATCAGAAAAATGACCAGTTTTCTGTGTGTGCCAAGCATCTGGATGTGAGGATGATCGTCAGCTGACTAACAAGAGAATCACAGAGACTGTGTGGAGGCAAGGCATTCCAGAGAACAGGCAAATAGACCCAACTTACAAGGTTGGGCACAAGTCTGTGTGTTCATTAAATGGTGAGACTTACTACAGGCTGCAGGGAAGAAGTACTAAAAACGAAGTAGACAGGGTCCCTTGGCTAGCTGACACAGCCAGGGCCTGCCACTGGAGACCTCAGGGCTGACACAAGGGGCACATGAACAGAGCAGCCATGGTGGCGGTGACGGAAGCTATGCCCTCTTCCGACAGCATGAGGTCACAGTCCCGAGCCCTGTGCAGCTATAGCCGAGACCAACACTGAATTTTCCATATAGCCCCATGCTTTGAAGAAAACCACAGGCTATTGATAGCAAATTAATTATGGTGTACCCTTTTCATCTGGGAGAGGAAATTGATTCAGCCTACGTAGAAATGGTTAATATTTGGGTATTAGACTACCTTTCCTGCTTGTATGGCCTCAGGCAGTGCTACTATAATATATAAGATTCTGAATAGCATGACACTGAACCACGAAACCCACTTTGTAGCCAGGAAGTATATTATTTTGGGTTCACCAGAGAAACAGACCTAATAAGATTGTGTGTGTGTGTGTGTGTGTGTGTGTGTCTATAATTCACATAGCCTTCAGATTTTCTCTCTAGGGCATTCTGAACTAAGAATTCTCTTAGGTTCATCCAAAAGATGGATTTTAGAGCTGTTGCTAGATTCAATTTATGGATCCAAAATGGAACAAGCTCCCTTACGAGAAGCATTTAGAAATACAGATACAGTTTTCCTCTTTCCTAGGGGCCGATTTATTGGCTCCTTATCAAAATATATAGGATTATGTGTAGTTTCAGAAAGGGAGATGGGTAAATCTCACTGTGTTCAAAGTTTAACAGATATCTCAAACTGTTTTTCAAATTGACTGCAAACATAAAGTCACAAAGCCTCAAGGCAAATGTAAGCTGAATTGTGCCGACTCTTTTTTAAATACAATATATCCAAATACTATTTTTTAAAATGTCTGGGACAGCTGGTGATATTTCAAGAGGAAAATTGGAAAGTTTTTTTGTACCTTTAGGCAAGAGTGAATTATATCAAACACCAAGTGGCTCCACATCCCAGTGAGCTGGAGAGGCCGGGTGTGCTGAGATTTCCACTGGGCACTGTGCTCGCCGGAATAGACTTCCTCTCCTCCTTCATTCCCTCCACCTCAGACAGCCACATGCCCTCCACCAACCCTTGAGACAGACAGTGTTGAATGATGGATAATAGCCATTTTCACCAATTCGCTTTAAGAACTATGTTTAGTTTCCAGATACGAAAGGAATAGGAACTGTTCCCCTAGGAAAACAGTAAAAATACAATCAAAACAGTTTTAAATTTCAAAGGTCAAATTCCTAATTCGATGCTGCAGTCCAGGCACTCTCCCCATAGGTGATGTGGTATTACATGCGGTATGAAGGGCTGCCTTCATATGTAAAGATTAGTCATAGGCTGTCAGAGGTGGGAAGGACCTTGGAGAGGGCCCATTTCTATGCCTTTCTTTTATAGATGAGACAAAAGGCTCCAGGGAAGTGAGCAGAATGGAGAGGAAAAAGAGACACAAAGTTAGATACACAAAGTTCTTAGATCTGTTCTTAGTCACACTGCAACCAGCCAAGTCATTAAGAGCGTTCCCATAGGCAGAGATTCCCATTTTCTTCACTTGGGCTACACCCTACAGGTAAACTCCCAACCCTCCTGCTGGCCCCCAAACCTTGTTGCCTCTCTCAAGAAGCTGACTTTGCTATTGAGGTTGAAGATGTTAAGGTAGAACACCCTCAGGGTAGCTAACACACGTATTATGGCCTCTTGCATCACCCTCTCTTAGATAAACTGGATGAGGCCATGACCCTGCCAATGGTGGCTGGGCTGTAATGCAGAAACGGAAAGATGCTTATGTCTCCTCTGGATGCATACCCCAACAGCTGATGCCCTCCTTCTCTTATGCAGAGCTGAAAAGGCCCTGCCTTTTTTTTTCTTACCTAACCCAAGCACCATGATGCCTTGGTTCACCTACTCTAACCTGTCATGTAATATTCCCTGTCCTTCCGAAGGTTTCCTAAGATATCAGCCTCTCCCTCAGCCCCCATAACCTCTGTCCCTCCACCTTTCCAGCCATCTATTTTCTCTATGACAAAGGTGTTGTTTCTTTTCTTAGTTCAGGGAAGTTTTATACAAAGATCTCTTGTAATCCAGAGCAAGGATTTTCAGTCTGAGGTGGGAGACCAGGATCTGTTCTACACTGAGGGGGAGAGGGATTGAAAGACTGAAACTTCTGTGAAAAAGATCAACTCACAGGAGATCTTTTATAATCAAAGACCCTCTTACAGTTGTTAAATGCTGCAAATCTCAAATACTTTCGAGCTGTGATTTCATCCCAAAGGTAGATTATGATGTCATTTTCCATAAAGCAAATAGTGAGATGTAAAGAATTACCAAACAACTAGACTGTGTGTTCTCTTTATAATGTAGACTTTGCTACGTGCAAAAGACGGACTATTTGGCCATGGTGTTTGCTTAACAGAGGATCTTCTGTCAGGTGGCTAATGCCATAGCAGATCCATTTGTGCAAAATGTCCTAGCAATTTTTAGATTTGATATGAGGATTCAATAAGATGATTTTACACATATGCACATACACGCACATATATACCTATATGCACATACTGTATAATACCTGGTCAATTATAAAATAAAAAGATAATAATAGTAGCAATAATTTTTAGGAATCAAAATTAATTTCTAGGGACTTAAGTTAGCATACACAATAGAAGTACCTTGACAATCTAAAAGCTATACGACAAAGTAATGTCTTATTTTTTCTTTATTTTTTTTTTATTTCCTATAGCATAACTGTGTACATTAATGCAATCATGGAGTACAGTAATGTCTTAAGACTTTATTCCTCCTCTTCTGTCAAAGTTAAAAAATAGAAGTTAGTGTTTTTCTTCTTTTATTTGCACATCCTCCCCTGAAAAGGTTCTCCTATGACTAAATAGTTTGAAGAGAAGGGTGAAGTCCAGGCAACTCACAGACTAGCTAATTAGTCAGTGAACAATTGAGAGTCAACTGAAATGAGTATGAATTTTTAAAATGGGATCACGGGTTGAGATCACATCTATCTATCAGATAATACTTTCATTAATCAAGGCATTTGATTTCCACTAAAGCTTGAAAAAAAATGCAGGTAGATGCTCTTGTTCATTTCATAGATGAAAAACCTGAGGCTCAATGGGACTTTGTAAACTGTGAAGTAAAAAGGCTGTTTTTAAAAAAATGTATTCATTTTGGATTAACATAAAAGTTCATATGATTAGGCTACATTGTTTGTGGTTGTGAGGTATAGTCCTTCACAATGGAGGTGTGTCCTCTACCTCTACATTGTACCAGATAGGTGGGAGCCCACCAAGCCTCCCACCCCTTTCCTCCCTCCACCCTTCTTGAATTTGTTTGTGTTTTTCTGTCATGTGGGCCTGTAGTTGTTCATCTGCCAGTTTCAGATTAGTATCGAGGACATAGGATGGTTGCCATTCTTGAGATAACTTTACTAAGGAGAATGTTCTTCAACTCTGTCTAGGTAAATACAAAAGATACAAAGTCCCCATCTCTTTCTGGTTGAATAGTATTCCATGGTATACATTACCACAGTTTATTAACCCAACCATGGGCTGATAGGCACTTGGGTTATTTCCACATCTTTGCAATTGTGAATTGAGCTGCTGTATAAATTCCAGTGCAAATGTCCTTGTGATAAAATGATTTTTTTCTTCTGGGTAAATACCTAGTAATGAGATAGTGGGATCAAATGGAATGTCTACTTTTAGTTCTTTGAGGATACTCTATACGTCTTTCCAAAAAGGCTGTACTAGTTTGCAATCCTGCCAACAGTGTATGAGTATTCCCTTAACTCAGTACCTAGGCCAACATTTGCAGCTTCGGGATTTTGTGATGTGAGCTCTTCTAGGGTAAGTTAGAATTAGGTAATATCTCAAGATGTTTTTGATTTGCATTCCTCTGATGATTAGGGATGATGAGCATTTTATTCATGTGTTTGTTGGTCATTTGTCTGTCTTCCTGCGGGAACGTGGAATCATTCTCTTTCCAATGATTAGTGGAGTTGTTTACTCTTTACTTATTGATTTTCTTGAGTTCTTTGTGGATTCTGGTCATTAGCCCTGCAAAGGCTTTTTAATTACAAGGCAAGATAATAACAGAGCAGCAACTCAGATTTTTTTGGTAAACTTTTTTGAGCTAAAACTTATTACTGGGAAAATGTACAAACCTTAAATGTGCAGACCAACAGACTTTCACTAACTGAATAAATTCATGTATATACTCCTTAGATCAAGAAATAGAACATTACTAACACCTGGAAGTTTCCTTAGTCTACTTTCAGTCACTACCTCCCAAGGTAAACAGTATCCTAATGTCTAGTTTCTTTTGCTCATCAGTATGCCTTTGAGATTCCTCCATCTTCCTGTATGTTTCTTCAAATTCACTGCTATATAATATTCCATAACAAGTACACTGAAATTTATTTATCCATACTTCTATTGGAATCATTTATTAAGTTTGCAATTTGGGGTTGCTGAGAGCACCACTGCACATCTCTTTTGGTGTATCTATGGACACCATTTCTGTTGAGTATGTAACTAGGGGTCCAATTAGTGGTATATAGCAGTACCTCTGTAAGTTGACCACCCAAGGGACTGTAACAAACTGGTCAAAACATGGAGGTGGTCAACACAAGGAAGTAGGCCTACTGTGCTGGAATATGCACATGGATCATGTCTAGTCTACGAAAATTAGGTCAACTTAAGAAGGTGGTCAATTTAGGGAGGTGGTCTACTATGGAAGTTCTATTGTATACACAATGAGCCAGCTCTTTTGACTCTGGGCTCACCCTCAATCTGTAAAGATTCTTAGCATGATTACACTTTTTTTTGCAGTTTTTGGCCAGGGCCGGCTTTGAACCCACCACCTCCAGTGTATGGAGCCAGTGCACTACGCCTTTGAGCCATAGGCACCACCCAGATTAGACCTTTTTTTTTAAATGTATACAGCAAGGGAATGGCAAGATCAGAGTTCTGAGGGGGTGAAGATGGATTGAAACCTTTTATTTGCTGTTGGTATGGAGCAGTATTTCCCAAGACGTGCCATGGAAAAAATACTCAGAAGAGATCTTGGAAACCAGTTTCAGATGCTCGTCTGCCGCATATTAAATGTGTCATCTTCACCAAATCTTAACATGCGTGCAGTTGCTATTCCCTCTTTCCAAATTGCTCATCTTCTTCCTTTTGTCTTCTTCATCTTTCACAGCTCAGCTTTGCCCTCACGTCTTCAGCAAAGCCTTTTCCGTTATCCCCAGTCCAGAAACACCTTTGTCACAACTTGCTTCATACAAGCAAGGGCTTTAACATTTACTGATAATTTAAAAGTTAACACTATAACTTTATAATTGATTTTTTATAAGTATTGCTTGTTGATAGTAATATCTACATCATTAGACAGTAAATTCTGTGTTGTATCTTTCTTGCTCACTACATGTGTGTGGAGTCCCCAAGACACTCTTTGGTTTGATAATTCCCTAGGACTCATAGGACTCAGTAGATATTTATACTTGCAGTTATGGTTGTTAGAGTGAAAGGATGCCAAGCCAAACAGCAAAAGGAACAGGAATATCAGCCAAGTTCAGGGAAACCAAGTATGAGCTTCCCAGGGTTCTTTCCCAATGCAATCACACAGGATGCATTTACTCTCCCAGCACTGAGTTCTGACAACATGTGTGAAACCCATTAGAGAGTCACTGTCCCGGGTTTTCACCGGGGTCTGGGCCCGTAGGCACCCTCTGCTTACTTAGCACATACCTAAATCCCAGACTGCCAGAAGCAAAGCAGGGGTTCAGCACCTGGGAGTAGAGGGGACCCTCTCCAAATTCATGTTCTCTGATATCAGGCCACCAATTCCACGGATGGTTCTCGAAATAAGAATTTAGTTTGAGAAAATATCAGGAGATACTACTTAACAAATTTAAATAACTATTGGTCTTTCTTTAATTGCAGGGAATTCGGAGCCTTTATTTTAGGGAAATCTCTATGGGAGGGAATGGAGAGAGAGTATGTAATATTTCCCAGAACACTTTTTTTCTCCTTCTCTTATTGTTTGAGATTAGAGTTCTGTAATGAACATGTTGACAATATTATTGTAATTCCAGCCCCTTTTCTCGGGCCAGTCACCTTCCCTCTTCAGCACTTTGCTGTTAAGGTTGAGGGTAGAATAGTCCAATGAACACCTTTCAACTGGCATAGAACATGTTGGAGCTCCAGATATTAGCCTATTAATTCTTGTACCTTCTTCTATGCCACTTGTACCCATGATCATAACCCCGTAACATACATCAGTGATTCCAAATCACAGATAATGGGAAAGTAAAGGGGTGAAGTCTATATTTTCGCTGATAACAAGACCATGTTTATTCGGTAGCCTACCTTCTATAACCACTTTCTGTTTCTTAGCAGAATTCTGCAAAGGTAATTTGGTTTTGCAAAGGTAACTTAATTGAAAGTCATTAGCATATTAGTGACCACACAGCACTAACAGTGTAGAACAGAAATAATTAACCACCGTTCCAGTTGAAAACCTACATTCAGCTCCTTTTCTATTTTCTTCATGGCTTCTGGGGTTGAGACTACTGAAGTGAGGGCTATGTCAAAGAGGTCATAAATAAAACCACCGCTTTGGATAATTAATATATAGTCTCATAATTTTTTTCAGGCCAAGACTATTAATTTTTGATAGAACGCTATGTATATTCATACAGGAACTCATTTAGAAAAATGGTTTTCATATAAACATGAGAGGAACACCTTATTTTTCTTCCTGGGCTTAATTGAACAATTTTAATACAAAGCAAATTGAATAAAATAAGGTCCAACCTTCTGTGCAAAGCAATAGTTCACCAAGTTTAGCTGGATGTATGCTTAATGAAAAACCATAATTTTTCTATAGATGGAGGAACTGAGACAATGGCTGTTTGTCAAATAATTTAGACCATATATTTAGACTCCTCAGTTACTTCTGAGGGTATTGGTAAATTAGCTGGCCTCAGGTCTCAACCATGGACAATTAATAGGAACAATTACTGCCCTAAAGACTGATATATTTTTTTTCTAATCCTAAAGACAGTAACCAAAGCTTTATGTTTAAAGACAGTAACCAAAGCTTTATGTTTTTTTATAATGAGAAAACAAAGAACTATCTCAAAAATAATGCTTGACTAGTGCAGCTGGGTAGCAAATGTCCTTGTGATCATTAAGACTGAGCTGTTCTAAGAGCAGAGCTATTAGCAGCTGCAGCCAGAATGTGCGGATAACTCGGTGTATGGACTCAGGAATACAAGAAGAAATACATGTCAGCGCCCCTTTGCTGCATTATTATTCCGTGCCATGTAAATCCTGCTGGAGGAGTCAGAACAAACTTTGTTCCTTGGGAGAAATAGAATAAGGTCAGTGTAGTACCCAGATGAGATGAATCAAATGCAGCCCTGAATTCCAGTACTTGGTGTCCTTTCTTTCCTTTGTCCGGCACCATAGGGGGGTATCATTCTATTTTAGAAACTAAAAGTGTTAAATTCTATTATTTAATATCACCATCTTATGAGAAAATTGACACTTTTAAGGCAACAAAATTGAAAGGAGAACACAACAAGCCGTTTAGGAAAGGTCTGGAACTTGGAGAGCAGAGAGGGCCCTCCAGGTGAGCTGTTCCTCAAGGCATGGTCTGCAGAGGATTGTGATGGAACAGCACACACAGAAGCAAAAGCTGCTCCCTATTTCACATACCTAAGTCGCAGAAAAATGGAGAAACTTTTTTGGAATGGAGAAGATGCTGGAATTAAAGTGTATTTAAAAGGCCTTGAGACTTACAATTTGACTGACCAGTATCTGATCATTTTTTAAAAAGTAAAGGGGTCCATAAAAAGGGCAGATTCTTTATAAGTAATAATGTTAAAAATATTATCATTTATTACTACCATTTCATATGGGAATTCAAGGACATTTAATGGTAACAAAAAGGAAAGACATAATGCCCAATCATCATATTTAAATTTTAAAAAAGATAGGGTTGGCGCCTGTAGCTCAAGCAGCTAAGGCGTCAACATATACAACAGAGCTGGCAGGTTCAAATCCAGCCTGGGCCTGCCAAACAATTATGACAACTACAACCAAAAAGTAGCTGGGTGTTGTGGTGGATGCCTATAGTCCCAGCTACTTGGGAGGCTGAGGCAGAAGAACCACTTGAGCCCAGGAGTTGGAGGTTGCTATGAGCTATGATGGCATGGCACTCTACCTGAGATGACAGCTTGAGACTCTGTCTCAAAAAAAAAATTGAAAAAGATAAAAAGCTTTGCGAAAAACATATTTTACTGCTCTTGTTTCTTTTTTAGATACAGTGGTGAAAATTTTACTGAGGGCCAAGACTACCAAACCCATGGGCATGGGTCAGACCCACTAACGTGGCTGATATTATTAGATGTTATTTGCTTTACCCAACTGATACCTTTTGGGTGGGATTCAAGATGTTCAGTTTTGAAAATATTGCTATTTTGGCGGCCCATTGCTATTCACACAACAAACAATGGTTGCCCTGAAGGTTGATGAGATTTCATTTATTTGTTCTGAAAGTATTTAATTATGTCACATTGTCCCTTGAGATCCAAGCCAAATAGAAAAAGCAAAACAACAAATATGGGTGTCTGTGACCGGCTTATCCAGCCCTGTGAAGGAATGGTCCACAAAGCTGGGGTGTCAGAATTAGCTGGCGGTGCTTTTAAAAAGTGAAGATTAGGTAGTTCCATTCCAGAAATACTTAATCAGAATCATTGGCAGGAAAGCCTGTGAACCTGCATTTTAATATGCTCTGCATGTAATTCTTATACACACCATTTTTTTTGGCCAGGGCCAGGTTTGAACCCGCCACCTCAGGTTTGAACCCGCCTACTCCTTAGCGCCACAGCGCTGCCCACACACTGAATTTTGGAAATAACTTTTTCAGATGATTGCAAATGGATGAGGTCATAGCCTGTTCTTGTAACCATGTTAGATAATTTTTTTAGTTGGGTTTTGAAAGATGGGTAGGAATTGAAAGAACTGGAAGGAAAGGGCGTCTAATTGGAAATAATGATTTGAATGGATACACAGAGGCAAGAGAACAAACGATATTTGGTGAGTGGTGGGAAGAACAGTTTAGTTATAGAAAACGTATGAGAGAGAAAAATAAGAAATAGGAAAATGAGAAAGCACACAGGAATTAGATCTCAACGGGTCTCCCACTGAAAAACACCTCCTTTCCTTACCATGATGCTATAGACTTGGTGGTTCTCAACCTTCCTAATGCCACAATATATTTTCATTGTTACAAAGGGGTCGCGACCCACAGGTTGAGAACTGCTGCTAGAGGGTCCTTCAGGTTTTAGTAACCTAGGTCAACAGAGCGAACTTCACACATATTCAAGGTGGGCTGGGTGTGGGTGAGGGGGTGGGATTCTGGAAAGCATGCACTGCTCAATTTTCCATTTTCCATTGACTTATTAATATTCAGCTTTGATCCCAGAATTTAGGAACAAACTCTGACAATCTAATTTTGTTCACAGAATTAATAAATGAGCTTTGTTGATGTGTCTGCATTCCAACATCCTGTGATAAAACAGTGCTAATCGACTGCTGTGGTGGATAAAGATAAGCACACAAAGGCTGTGATGGACCTTCCCTCCCTTTTTATAATTAACTTTTGGATCTGTTGTGCCTTTTAGGCTATTAAAATAAAGTGGTAGGCAGTGAAAGTCTGATCCTCAGTCCAGCTTAATAACACCAATGGAGAGTCGATCTTGCTATTTTATTTAATATTTTACTTATTTTTAGTTTAAACCTCTAATGCTATTGGACTCTAAACGTTTGTGCTTTTTCATCCTTACACTGCTGTCTCTCCTGATTCAGGGATGTGTGTGCAGATTAACTACACTGCGTGCAGGGGTTAAACCCTCCATCGACTGGCTCGGTGGGAGGTCTGTCCACTGTGAAAACAATCTGGTGCTGGGCCACAGACCCCCAGTGGCTGTCATGCCAGAAGGACCCCACAGCCACGCTCTGATGGCTTTTTCTTCTCGGCTGCCTCTTGCATCAGGTAGTATCCCACCGCTGTCATACCCGCCCCCACTGCCACACAACTCTAGACCATCCCACCACCTGCCCACAGGAGAGAAAAACACAATTAAATTCCAGTAGAGAGGGGAGAAGGGAGGGAAGAGAGGGGAGGAGGGAGGGAGGAAAGGGAAGAGGAGGGGGCTTGGTGAGCTCTCACCTAACAGGTGTGATGCGGGGGTAGGTAGACGGCACCCCTCCTGGGTGAAGGGCTAAACCATAGCTTGGACTTTACCTGACACGAACAATGTAACCTAATCATTTGTAGCCTTATGTTAATCTGAAATTTAAAATAAATAAATAAATGAATAAATAACTAAACCACACAACCCTAGAGCAGTCTGAGACTGGCTGTTCATGCTCCAATGCTGACCTGAACAAAGGTCATGGGCCAAGTGTGGAAGGAGAAGTCAAGGTCACGTGGTACAGAGCACAGCTACCTATGCCAGCAGTCACCTGTAAACAACTCTCCACCCCCTCTGGAAGCAAGTTGTGGTCATGAGAGATTGCATTACTGACTTGTCTAGCACACTAGACATTTGGCACATGGATCTTTAGACATGGGGAGCACAGTATATAAAATCAACGTGCTATAATGCTTAACAGGAGAGACAATTCTTCCATTCTCAAATAATGAAAGCTGATTCTGGGAGCTTGACCCTGAGTGATTTGATTCTAATGTTTTGCACCGTGGTGGCACCTTCCTGATACGAACCAGAAATCATGGCATAGGATGTGATTTCAAGTTCAGATTTTGCAGTATCCAATTCAAATTTATCAATAAAATATTAACATACAAATTCTCCAGGATGAAAAGTTTGTGTGAAGCTCAACCAGTAGAGCATAGAGAGCTCAAACTGAATAGCCGAGCCTGCATGCAAAAGTGATTTTGTAGCTTGAGCTTTATTCCCCAAACAAACAAACAAAGCAAGATTAAGCAAGTCACCATGTAGTTTTTGTGACCGAGTCCTCTTCATCGGTGCCAGGGATTCCTAGTCAGTTTTATTGCAATGCCATGTTTTCAGAACCTACTGGTGCCAGGAGTGGAGCTGGAGGCAAGTCAAAGGACAGACCAGCCTCCACCCCCACTGTCTGCCCTGGGCCTCACTCACATCTGTGTGCTTCTCCTGCTCCCTTGCCACAGTCCCACAGCAAATTTCAGAGCCTATGTTTCTGCTAATGTTGTCATGGCTGAAACAACTGATGAGTGATTTGAAACCGTAGCCTAAGAAGCATGAAGCAGCTTGTCATTCTGCCTTAATACCCAAGCCATTATTTGCAAAACTGCTTTAAACTTCTAGTTCTCTCCAGATTTTCTCTGCCCAGAACCTAACTCTTAACTGCAGTACACTCTCTCTCTGTGTGTCTCTCAAGGTATTTTTGTAATATCCCCCCCCATTTCCACCCTTCTGGTGAATTTTAAACAGAGTTGACAGAGCTCTCCCCCAAAAGAGTGCCTTCTTCCTTGCTTCTGGTACATTTTCTTTTCCTGGAATGTCTTTGCCAGGCAGGTAATTTCTGCTCTTTTTTCAGACGAAGTCTGAGTGGCTGAAGGGAAAGGTCTTTCAAGTCCACCAGGTGGGGATCAGTTGTGTAGCTGTGGGACATTATTCAACTTTGCGGCAGTTTAGTTTTCTGTTTGTCTAGGACTCAGTATGAGGAATAGCTGATGCAGGGCTTGGCATGCAGAAGGTTTTCCACTGATGCCTATATATACCTTCATCAATATTTATCAATAATGAGGACAAAGAGAGAGACTTTTTAGAACAGTCACCGAACCCCCACATCCCACACCTCTTGGATCTATAAAAGATGCCATCCTATACCAACTGTGGGACAAATGGAGCCTACATATATATGTTCTTGGCTCAAAGAAACTTGGGAAACTTTTGATTAAGTAAAATTAATTAGATGTCTTTATAGCAGGACTTCTCTGAGTCTTTAATGTGACTTTACTATTGAGACTCTGTAAGAGGAAGCCATACCATTCAGCTTTTCCTACACATTTTTAATAGTACAGCTATTAACAGTAATCAAAACTTTATGTATGATGATGGTGTATTTTATAAGGGCACAGGTCAAATTTACTAAGTGTAGAATGTTAATGTCTTAACACAATAATTAAGAAAGTGCAGTGAAGGCTATGTTAACCAGTTTGATGTATTTCCAATTGTATATAAAACCAGCACATTGTACTCCATGAATGCATTAAGTACACAGCTGTGATTTAATAAAAAAAAAAAATCCAACTTAAAAAAGAAAAAAAGAAAGAGTCTCAAAGTTATCTCCCCTCAATTCTCCCCTCCCAACTCTATTCTTCACTTTTTTTTTCTTTTTTTTTTTAATTGAATGGTAACTATGTACATTAATGCACTTCTGGGGTACAGTGTGGTGTTTTCACACACAATCCAAAACACTTCCATCAAACTGGTTAACATAGCCTTCATGTCATTTTCTTAGTTATTATTTTAAAACGTTCACATTCTACTCTTAGAAAAAGATTCACTTGTACCCTTGTAAGATAAACCTTAGAAGTGATCCCTCCAATCCCCCTCCCTCCACCCTATTCTTTAGTTTTTAAGTTAAGAGAGCTAATCTTTGTTGAGTACCTACTAAGAGCTGCATCTGAAACTCAGCTATCCCATGGATTTCTAATTTAAGGCTAGCAACTATCCTGAAAATCCGGAATTATTAAGCTCCTGCACGGTTTCCAGATTAGAAAGCTGAGCCTTACTAGATAACTGAGCCAAGGTCAGAGTTTGGTTGAAACGAAGGAAACAACTAACACTGCCAGTGAAAAAGTGCCTCTCCCTGCCAGCCTGTATAGAATCCAGAATGAAATCTAACTTACATATGCATGATCACAATCGATCCCGTGGGTGGAGAGCGATTTTAGCAATAGTGACACCTTGTGGCTCTGTCTGCCCTGCTTAGTAGCCAGAAAGGCTAAACGAGCTCCTTTCCCAGGCAAGTCCCCCGCTGAGAGCAAGGAACTGCACCCTGAGAAGAGTGCTGGGAGTTTCGCAGGATCACCATTTTGTCATTTCAGAAATCTCCTGAGATGTAAGAGACAGAGCCGTCTTTTCTCTTCTTGCCTTTTCTCTTCTCCGCTGTTTTTTTCCTTGATCCCTTATATAAACTAAGAAACAAAAAAAGTTTACATTCGTGTCCTTCTCTACCCATACCCCAAACAAAACCGTACATTTTTAAATGCATGGGTGACTTTTTGATGTTATCAAGAAACACTAATGGGCCTCAAGTTCCATGGGACTTTCAGATTCTGGGAGGCCCTCTGTATAGCCTTTTCATGTGTTTTCAGAGAGATTTCAGATGCTGCTTAATGAGATGGAAAAACAGACACATTTTTCTAAAGCAGCCAAAGTGCTTTTAGGTTTCTTAGAAGATAAGGGGGCTGCTGTCAAATCGTTTAAAGAGACATCTGGAAGGAAATTTACAAAGATAAGAGGGAAAATAGGAAAGCCCAAACTGGACAATACAGTGGGGAAAGTCAAAGTTAAAAAGAGAGACTTTTAAAACTAGTCTTTCAGGACAAAACTAAGGTCATACATTAGAGTCTTAGAGTTCACAGGAGCCAAAGCATTGTCAAAGGTTCTGTTTGGAATTCCAGAATGCAGAGCTTAAAAGGCACAGGAACTCGTTGCAGATTTTCAGAGTTCAGATGGGGTGGGGGCCGGTGGAATGGGAGAGGAAAGGTTTAAAATGTGCAGGGGTACCAGGACTCAGAAGCCAAAATAAAGATGTGGGAAAGGAGGGTTTGTGATTTCCATTCACACCACGCTGCAACCACATCATCTCTCTGAGCTTCTGTTGTGCCGGACACACACACAAAAGATGTGAATTCCAGAGGGAAGCAGGACAGTCATGTAGAAGACGGACTCGGAAGCCCTTTGCCAACCTGTGATGACAGGTAAATGCACCTGCACCCGGTCCCCTTGTTCAGCAGGGAATAAGGAGGAGGGTGGCAGCTCCGAGAAAGGGAAAAGGAAAACAGGAGACAAAGGGGACGGAGAAAGGCTAGAAATGAAAGCATGGAAGGAATTAAGGGAAGGACACAAACAGGGAAGCGTTTGTGAATAGTGTTAGAATCCTGAGACCAACTAAACTATTTTCACCAGGTTAAATCTGCTTTCCAACCGCCTACAGAAAGGCATGTCCTCAGAATGCCTAGCTGGGGCTTGGGGAGTGAGTACAGAAAGCTGGGCAGAGATTCTGTCTCTGAGCTGTTGCTCATATTCTTTTTTCCAACTCGAATGTTCTCTCGAACCTCACCTCTGATTCAAAATCCTCCTTGTCTGCCCCGCAGCGCCTCCCATGACTAGTAAGCCCTTCTCATAGTTATTGTAAACAATCGCTTTGCTCCCAAGATAGACCCCAGACTATCCAAGGTCAGAAACTGTGTTTTCATCTTTACATTTCCTCCCGTACTATCCCAAGGCCGTTGAACACACGGATGCCTCCTGAGTAAATGGTCACACGTTTAGTTGGATGCCTGACTACCTGTGCAGGTTCCACCTAGAGCTGTTGCTTCCATCCCCAAAGTGCCGCCCGCACTCCAGCCCACTGAGACAGAGGTGGTGTTTTCCTGACCGGTTTCCGGCTGGGGAAGGCCAAGATTGAGCCCGCAAAGAGTAGCAGGAGGCTCAGCTAGGAGAGTGTCACTGGGGAGGTGGAGGTCCCCGAGTAAATCATATCAAGCTGGTTAGGAGGCAAAACAGTAGAAGTGGACCCCACCGTGCTCCCAGCAGGAATCCTGCCTGCTCCTGGGCTGGATTCAAACCCATGCTTCATGCCCTGGCCCCACCGGGCTGCTGTTCTGGGCGAAGCTACACCAGCTGCTGTTCCGAGTACTGGAAGCTGTCTTCTAAGGAGTAATTTGTTCATATCAAATGTGTACGGCCAGAAACAAAGCAGTACATGATAACTTAATTAACACATTCTCAGATAAGACAGTCCTATTTTAAAACAACAAAAAGAAAAAAAAAGTCTTCATAACTCATCCTCAGGAAATGAAGCTCCTTATAACAAAACAACCAAGCTATCTGTCAGCAGCTGCCACCGTTCTGCCCCTTCATCAGCAGGCGGGTGGGGGACGTTTGGTGTGGGCCTGGAGAGCGTTCAGACCCGCCATCGAGATTCTAACCTCTCCTCACCCTGCAGTGTCTGCTCGCTGGTGCCTCCCTGACCCCAATTCCAAACCCGGTCTTCTCACTGTCTTTCATCAGAGAACACACAAGCCAAGTGAGGATAGTTCATTATTATTATTTTTTAGGCATTGGGAGTGGGGAGACAGGAATTCAGCTGTGCCCATAGAGCTGTGAAAGCCAAACTCATTTAGTCCCTGGAGGGTAGGCCGTTCCCTTCCAGAGAATGAATCTAGTACCAAGGGGTCTGGAAGCCTCAGGGCTGCTGACTTGTTCTGCTGTGTCCTCTGTGACTAACTGAATAGAAATACAGAGAAAGCCGTTCCCCATTCCCACTCCAAACCTCTCAAAGATGTTGGCAGAACATTTTGTATGATTTTAATTGATAGTCGGTGATATTACTCAAGCTGTAGTTAGTTTTCCCCTTCCCTTTTAGATGTCCTATAAGGTTATTTCTACATCTCTTATTCATTTTTGTTTATAAATGTCAATCCTAGAAAAATGTGATCTTAAAGAATAATATATAGTGAGGAATGAAACTCTCAAAATGTCTCCACTACTCAACAAGCTGCTAATGATTCCATAGTCATACTTTGAGACATCTACTCTAACTCTCTTCTCAAATGTACCAAAATGGACACACCTATCCCAGCCAATCTCTATCTCATAAGGCTTTTCTTTTTTAATTTTTTAATTTCTTATAGCATAACTGTGTACATTAATGCAATCATGGGCTACAGTGTGCTGTTTTCATGTACATTTTGAAATACTCTCATCAAACTGGTTAAGATAACCTTCATGTCATTTTCTTAGTTATTGAATTAAAACGCTCATACTCTACTTTTAGAAAGATTCACTTGTACCCTTGTAAGATAAACCATAGAGGTGACCCCACCAATCTCCCTCCCTCCCCCCCATCTCATAAGGCTTTTTTAAAATGCACTGCTCCAACACAGAGGAAAGCAGTATTGTTGACCAGAAAGTTCTAGGGTCCCTTTCCTCCTGAGCGCTCCATCATGGACTGTGTTTATAGAGAAGCCTCTCCTTTGCACAAGTATCATTGAGGAATTTCTTGCCTTATTTGGGTCACCTTCCCACTTGCCTCTTGATACCAATGAACAAATTGTCAGAAAACAAAACTACTACGACTGAACCAAGTGACAGGTGCATAAAGTCCCCAACTATCTTGAAGGTTATCACAAACCCTGCCTCATGTATGAAGTGCAGTCCGTTTTCCTTCCCAGTGAGTGTGTGCAAAAGGATTTCCTTCTCAAATACTCATGATAAGATAAGGAGCGAGGAGACAGAGATCTGTAAGTGTTTGATTTGGGATGGTTTCTTTGAAGGTTACTTCGGTGGAATTGCCAACTTTAAAGCTATGACAGCTTTTTATCAGAGCACAGTGAATGTAAATGACAAGTAGTCATTGGCATAGAAAAATGTGCTGTCCTCGGAAAGGGGGAATGTGCAGAGATACCCTGGCGTAGCAGGCTGGGTAACAGTCGAGATTCTCCTCCCCCAGTTATCTCTAAAGGGAAGTTCGATATAGTCAAGATCTGAATTTGCTCAGTACATTTTATCAGAGTTTTTCATATTATCAAGGAAGGAGAGTAATAGAATAAGTCTTCTGCTGACAGCTTTCCTATCCTTTGGTTTACTGGTGTGTATATTTTGCTAACAGCAGCGTAGAATAAAGATTCTAGGGAGGGGAGATAGCAATGAAGGTAAGGAAATCGGTTTGGGGGAGGTCTGTCTGTTGAATCCGGGCTTCCCTGTACACTTTTCGAGTAACTTTACCAAGCTGACTGTCTGCTCTCATCTCTGCAAAGGAGATAAAATGAGTTTTATCTTATAAGGGTGTTATAAAATGAGGAAATGTGAGTAAATACCTTCTACTTCATTGCTGTGTAATAAATGTTTGTTTCCTTCTAGAAGTTCTGCCAAGAACTAAAGGCAGACGCCTAGTTGATTTGCCCTCTTCCCCTACCCTCTTCATGCCAAAGTACTGCTTTTGAGGCCAAAAATAGTCACATATGTAGTGAGCACATGTTTGGGTTTGCAAACTTGAGGATGCAGGGACTATTTGCCGTGTATCGGCCATCGCAGCAATACGGAATTTTAGGTCAGTTATTATATACTCTCCTCCCTTAGTTGTGCCAGAATCTCAAAGATTTATGTGGTACCTGGAAAAGGGGTGGGCTGCTAATGTTTACTGTGTGGTGGCTGCTAGTGACTTCCTCATGATCTGCCTGCTGTGGTCCCTTGAACTTCCCTGACTCACTGTGCCCCCACCCCTGTCAGTAACAGAATCTTAGCTATTGCTGGAAACCAGGGTGCTGAATTCTTCTGGAGGTGTCCACTTGACATGAGCCCTGTCATTTGCATTGTCAAAGGCTGCCTCTCTCATCATCCCCCAGAACCCTAGCAAAATCTCATTGATTCAAGCTTTTCCAACCCTGTCCTCTGGTCTTCTGTCTTATATCCTACCAAATTCTGGCTGCAAGGATAGCGAGAACCACAAAGCCTAGAAACTTGTTTGAAAAAATGGAAGCAGGAAAATCTTTGGGAGGTCAAGGGCAAAGCAATAGTTCTATTAATTATCCTGCTACATACACAGGATATCATCAGTTTTCTTTGGCACCAGAGTAATCAAATGAGAAATTTCTCCCTGCTGCATCCAGCCTGGAAAAACATATCTTCTAAGAAGTGTAGAATGAGAATTCCTAGAGGAGGTAATTATTTAGCCACTTGTCTGCCTTACAGGTCAGCTCGCCTATTCACAAACTTTCCAACATTTCCAAGGGACATTCTTGGCCTTTGCTCGCTCTTCCCTCAGCTGCAAGTGTATTTGCCTCCACCTTCTTAGAGCTGTTTCTCAGCTCTCAGAGCCTGGAACAAATGCCATCTCTTCCATGAAGTCCTTTGTGCTTTTCATACCCTCCCCTTCAGCTCCAGTGAATTACTTCCCCTTTCTCCCTCCACACTTAGACCAAGACCGAGCACTTATTCTTTCCACATCTTGGACTGTTTTTTTTCCTGTATCTACTTCCACAAGATGATAAGCATCTCAGAAACAATGTAGGGGTAGTGACAAGTAATTATTTCCTGAAAAGAATTTGAGTCAATTTCTATTAAACAGGGTAATGATATGAGAAAGAGAATGGCTTGCCATACATGTAGTTTTATATTTAAAATGAGAAAATGCAAAATGTATTTTACTTCTTTGATTTGTTTATGTTTGGGAGTAGGAGACTGGTATAAAACAATGGTTCTTGGCTCGATGCCTGTGGTTCAAGTGGCTAAGGCACCAGCCACATACACCTAAGCTGGTGGGTTCAAATCCAGCCTGGGCCCGCCAAACAACAATAACGGCTGCAACCAAAAAATAGCCGGGCATTGTGGTGGGTGCCTGTGGTCCCAGGTACTTGGGAGGCTGAGGCAAGAGACTTGCTTGAGCCCAGGAGTTGGAGGTTGCTGTGAGCTGTGATGCCACAGCACTCTACCCAGGGTGACAGCTTGAGGCTCTGTCTAAAAAAAATAAATAAATAAATAAAATTCTTAATCCTGATTGCATATTAAAATATATGATTTTCTTTTTCTTTCTTTCTTTTTTTTTCTTTCAGATTTTGGCCAGGGCTGGGTTTGAACCCACCACCTCCAGCATACAGGGCCAGCGCCTTACTCTTTTGAGCCACAGGCACTGCCCTATGATTTTCTTTTCTTTTCTTTTTTTTATTTCAGCTCCTTTATTCCATGAATATTTACAGAACATCAACTATAGGCAAAACACTGACATAATCATTGAAGATAACATTGGGACAAATGTATCAATTTTATGAGGAAACAAAAGCATTATCTACAAATCAATTATGAGATAAGTATACTCATTACCACCACTCCTAGTAAAGTTGAAGATCCTAGCTAGTACAATTATGATAACTTAAAAATCCCAATGGTTTGTAAAAAAAATATAAATTTCATTACTTCCGAGTTACCAAGTTACTTGCAAGTTGAAAAATTCAGCAATGTAGCTAACTTCAAAATAACCCTACAAAATCAATTATATTCCTATATAAAAAAATTACAAAATAATATTAGAAAAAGAAAGATAGCATCGTATGAGCAACCAAAATAGAAAGTACCTATCAATATAGCTTTAACAAGAGCTGTGCAATTTTTTTTGAATACATGATCATTTACTACTTGTATGTTACAGAATACACAAGACAAAACACAAATAGCAAACAATTTTTTTTCCTTATTATGTTTTTACCAAAGTCTAAAAAAAAATAGACTACTAATACATAAAAATAAAAGTAAAAAATAATTTCTAAAACAAACAAACAAACAAACAAACAAAAACAGATCATGCCAAGTCTTATAGACAGTAGAAATAGAAATACTTCAAAATCATTCTACTTAGTCTGGATACCCCTGATAGTAAAATTAGAAAAAAATATATTATTATAAAGGGGAAATTACAGACATATTTCACTGATGAGTAAGGATACAGTATGATAAACAACATATGGCCATGTTGAATTAAAAATTGATGTTTAAGTAATATACGTTGATCAAAATTAAATCCAGTTTGTGTGAGAATTAGTCATTTTTTTTTGCCCACATCAGCTCCTTCTCTGTCTGATCTCCCCTTCCTCCAATGCCCCACCATGTCATTAATTGTCATTAATTATCTTCGTATCAAAGTTGAATACATAGGATTCATACTTCTCCATTCCTGTGAGAATAATGTGTTCCACCTCCGTCCAAGTTATTACAAATGCTGTAAAATCTTCATTTTTTGATGGCTGAATAATACTCCATAGTGCATTATTAATAGTGTATCAATTAATTTACAAGAAGAAAACCAACACCCCATACATCAATGGGGAAGAGAGATGAACAGAATCTTCTCTAAAGCTGATAGAATGGCTACTAACTATATGAAAAAATTCTCTTCATCTCTAATTATTAGGGAAATGCAAATTAAAACCACCCTGAGATATCATCTAACCCCAGTGAGAATGGTGTATATCACAAAATCTCAAAATTGCAGATGCTGGCGTGGATATGGAGAGAAAGGAACGCTCTTGCACTGCTGGTGGGACTGCAAACTAATATAACCTTTTTGGAAGGAAGTATGGAGAACCTTAAACAACTCAACCTAGACCTTCCATTTGATTCTGCAATCCCACTAATGGGCATCTATCCAGAAGAAAAAAAAAATTTACTATAAAGATACTTGTACTAGGCTGTTTATCACAGCCCAATTTATAATTGCTAAAACATGGAAACAGCCTAAATGTCCTTCAACCCAGGAATGGGTTGGTAAGCTGTGGTATATGTACACTATGGAGTATTATTCTTTTTGTTGTTGTTGTTGTTGTTGCAATTTGGCTGGGGCCAGGTTCAAACCTGCCACCCTCAGTATATGGAGCCACCCCTTAAATACATGATTTTCTGAAAGAGCCCCACCCTCAGAATTCTGATATAACTGGTCTGAAGCTGATATTCCTTAAAAGCCCTATTGGTGATCCCAGAGTCCAGCAAGGTTGAGAAACATTGGTATAGAGATGAATCCTATTTTCCTGCAATTTACTGAGATTTCTTTAGTAATGTTTCTAACTTTCCTATTGCCTCAACTTCCCAATTTATTTGCTATCCTTTTGTATCTGGGAATATTTGTGAGCCACCTTGCATTCTTTTGAGAATTGGCAGGGTTTAAATAACCAAGCCACTAAAATGATGAACCAGCTGCCCAATCCTGGCTTCCCAGTATACTAAGGTGTTCCCATTAATGTTCAGAAAAATGTTATAAAATTCTTAGAACAAAGTTTATTTCACTATAAAACTTATTTTAAAGAATATTCTTTGCATCCCCTCCCTCCACACCATACCTCAAATGTAACTTTTAGCTAAAGGAAATAGTAAAAAAGATAAAGAAATAATGGGCATATATCAAAATTTCAAAAAAAAAAAAACGAGTCTTATAAAACTTGCTCAGTTTATCAAAACTCTATTGGTCTGAAGTTCTGAGTGTTGAACTTATTAATTTATTGACCAAGCTCTATAAACAAAAAAAAGAGAGAATTGCTTCTTGACCTTTTGGCTAATCAAATGAAGAAAAAGAGAAAACGTACATCACAACTGGATTATTGAAATAACACAGCCACAGTTCTTTTAGGATCTGAAATTGTGCGATTGAATGGGATGAAATTTAATCACATTAAGTTTAACCTACACGTTTGGTCAGAACTTTAGTGTAGTCAAGTCCCTTGTTCATAATTAAATATTAAAATAATCTATAATTTTATCTTAATGAAATGTGAGCAGTTATATTATGCAATTATGGTGCTATAATTTTTTCTAATAAGAAAAGAAAAATTACATAGTAACATATGTAATTGAACACATTTAATTCCATAGTACCAAAATCTGTTTCAATAATTGAATCAGGTCATAGATGAGGAGACTGCTTTTTAAGCATTTCAAAATAACAGTAAGTTAAAAGATTACAATCTTGATATAGCAAAAGTAAAAACCACTTTCACTGAAACTTTGAAGAGCACAAATACTCCACTTATTCCAATTTATATATCTACAAATTCATTCTGTCCTCTACTTGCAGAATTTCTATCTAATCCCTGATGCTTGGGCTTCTTTTGTGGCTATGTTTGAACATTACTCTGAAAACCTACCAGAAAATAAAACTTCATAAACTATATTTTTCAAAACAAAACAAAATAAAAAGAGATCATTTTCCCACTAGATAGCTCTGAGAAATACAAGAGCCAACTTTATCATATTTCAGACATGTTGGGTCGGTCATGAAGTTCAAGAGCTTTCACAGTGTCTTTGAGTTCCGGTCTCTCCATTTATAAAATAGAAATAAGGGCATCTCTTACTTACCTCTAGATAAAAGTGCTCTTCAAAGAAAGTAGTTTTTACTTTTTCTCTATCAAAATTGTAATCTTTTAACTCATTATTATTTTGATGTGGAAATTATGAGATATTAAACTCTAGTCTTTCTGGTGAAGAAAGAAGGAAGAGTTGTCTGTAGCCGATAATCTACACAGTAGAAACTTCATAAATACCTAAGTGGTATCCATTAGGAATTAATAGAGATTTTTTAAGTTCATTAGAAGCTTCCTGAAGTATGTGCCAATTTTTTTTAGATATGGAAAACATTATTTTTTAAATTACAGTAGCAAATTCGAAGATGAATTCATTTCCCTTCCTGCTCTCTATCTCATAACCTCTGGGATACAACACATTTCTATTTCCCCGAATTGCTTTTTTTTTTTCTTTAATTGGCCTCTCTGGATAATTCCACAGGATAAAAAAGAAAATAGTCTCTGGAATTAGTTACACTGAACAGGTGCAAAATGTACCATCGAAAAGCTAGTTAAACCTCAAAGGTGGACGTTCCAACTATAAATTAAATGAGAAGACACATCGCCTCATCAGTGCCCATATGTTGGTCAACTGGGGATGCTCTTATCAGAGCAATCTTTATAAATGTAACAAGCTTGTTTCAATGCTACCCACAGCACGAAGTTGATTTCTATTTTGCATTGTAATAGATTATACAGCTTCAATTTTCAATGGACTTACCCTAACATACTGGGTATCTCAGGAGACACTACAGTGGCATTCACAAGGAGGGGCAGAGGGCTAAGAAATACCATGCAATATTTAAAAAAAAAAAATTTGACAACCAGCAAACTATGATCACCAGGTAAGATGATTCACCACTTTTAGCTGTGAGAAATAATAGCATCTTCTATTACAGAAACTTGTTACAAAATGACCATTTAAATGTCTAGTTTCTAAAACAGATGTGTGTTCACATATCGATTATGAGAGAAAATGTTTAACTTGTTATATATGAAAAAACGTTCCTGTATAGCTTTGCTTTCTAACGGTGAGGATGGGATAAAAAAAGAATAGAACATCAAGGAAATGAATCCAGCACTGCACCACCGGTGACCTTGACAATACTTGTTGATATTTTGCTACCGGGGCAGTCTCCAAGTAGTCACTAAACTAAGCTAGAAATTAAGGTGATCAATAATTTTGATTTGTCCTGGAACTCAGGACTTTTGGTGTAAGAGTAAGAAAGTCCAGGCAAACAGAGACCAACTGGTTAATCTACTGGAAACTTCACTTAACCATCAGGGCACACTTTGGCCTGAAATAGCATAAAACAATACTTTAACTACCTGTACAAGTGACAACTCTACTGGGATGCTCTTGTGATGGAATTTAAAAGAAGATAAAGTACTAATAGATTTTAAGATTACCTAACTGCTATATTTTGGCAAAGAATTTCTTGACCATTTTTCTAAATGTTCATTTGAGAGTCTAGGCACTAAGACCATTGAGATGACTGGGAGATGTTGCCTATATGATCGGATATCAGATGGAAAAGAAACCAAAAGGGTATTGGAGTTAGGTTTACTCGTGTCAACCTATGTGGAACTGTTGATGTTACAAGGGAAATCATAATAAGTCTGTGATACCTGGAGAAAGACCAGACATCACAGACTTAGAAAGCCCAGTGCATCAGATGAGGACATGTCAATAGGAGTTTCCTTTTCCTTTTGGAAGCCATGAGACGAGTTCACCTATTGCTGAGTAGCAAGTCCCCAGGAAGGAGTGGGAATTCCCAGGGTTAATCACGTGAACAGTCGCAGCTCAGGACAGAAGAAATATTAGCAAGGGGAATTGTGAAATCTAAAGCATGAATGTGTTCAAAACTGTCCTGAAGAGAAGATACTGCCAGCAACAAAAGCAAGCAGACCGGGGACTGGGCAGGAAGGATGCTGCGGGGTACCCTGGGGGAGGACAGGGTCTGAGGGGGACCACAGTCAGCACTAACCAGGACGTTCATCTTTTGTCACTACCAAAATCTTCAGTAAAATCTTTCAAAACACCTACTGATAAGTTAAGGGACAGGCTGGTGCTCTTTCCATACTTGGGATAAAGGGTTA
Organism: Otolemur garnettii; assembly: GCF_000181295.1. NCBI lineage: Eukaryota > Metazoa > Chordata > Mammalia > Primates > Galagidae > Otolemur > Otolemur garnettii. The sequence continues at coordinate 21,689,394 of NW_003852400.1, forward strand.
GAGTTGTGTTTCTCAACTTTTTATTTCCATTATCAACCCTCGAAGAAGTCTCATTAGACTTTTCCCCTGAACCACCCCCCTCATACAATTTTAATATCACAGTTAGACTATGTATCTGTTTATATATTATTTGCACATCTGTGCTTTATACATAAAAAGCTTAAGTTATTTTCACACACCCCCTGAGCCATTTTTCACCCCCGTTGGGTTCAATATCACCCCTGTTGAGATTGGGTGGGCTAGGGTGAAGGAATAGTAGCTGGAGAGATATTGCATTCTTGGAACATCAGGAGGTGATCTGCATTGGAACAAGAAGCATCTCACCAGGAAAAGTAGAAAACAAAAGATTGATGAAACCCCAGAAGAGAATCTCTATTTGTAGAATATGTAAACATTCCCGGATAGAACTTGGTAAACAGACTGTATTCCCTGTAGTTGAATATGTAACAGTTCTAAGTCATCATAATATGGTTATTAAGGAAAATGTAATTTTGTTTTGTAGTTATATGTTGGTAAGGCCAGAGAACAAATGTAAATAGGACATACTTCTGGCAAAAGTTGATGAAAAATATTGGACTTAAAGCTTTCAGTGAAAGATGGTACATTCAGCTATGCCCACAAAAAGGTGTGCGTGATGAAATGCAAACAGAACACAATGAAGAGGTGATTAGTATCTTGGAAAGCAAAGTAAAAGCTTAAATCATTGACCAACGGCAAGGCTGTAAAAGTGTTTCAAGGGCTAGGGCTGGACTGCTGTTATGGTACAGGATAATCAGAGACAATAATATGAGAATCAAAATACTACAGCCTAGATTTGTTTTTTTATTAGAAACTATATACCTTTTTTCTTCCGCACCAGAGATTGTGTTGAGTGCTCTGCAGGAAATAACATGTGGCATAGTGGAAAAGGGATTTTGATCAGGAGATCTGAGTTCTTTACAGCTGGACTAGCCTAGACTCCCGGTCCTCACTTACGAACCATCAGTTTTCTAACCTGCAAAGTGAGGGAATCAAAATAGATGGTCTCTAACATATTCTTCCTCCTCTAGCATTATTTGAATATTTCCTACCTTGTTTTCCTTGTTAAAGCAGCTAAAATGTGAGAAGTACACCAATGGTCAGCCATTAAGCGGTCACTAAGCATTTTCCACTTGCCACATCAGACTAAGCCCCTAGACAGGGTTAACATAATTCTTTCAATATGATCTCCTTTTCCTACTTACTAATATCTGTAATTAATTGTATACAAAACAAGAGGTAAGACTTCAAAAATAAGCAACCCCAGGAGAAGTAATGTAGGATCTTATGCTCATACCAGATGCTTTCTTGTGTGTAGAGTTGTAGAGTTTGGCAAAGAGAAGGGGTAGAAAGACAGGAGGCTCAGAACATCTGACCTAGAAGCAGGATGTGAGTACGGCAGCAGGTGCCTGGGCGGCCAAGGCTGCTGCTTCTGTTGCCCTTGACTCAATACTCTTAGATGTATTCTAAGCACCCAACAGGCTAGTGCAGTTTAACACTTTTAGCTTGGATTTTGTTATGTAAATATAATTGCCTAAAGCAAGACCCCAAGCAACCATTTTTTAGTATGAAAAATAATGACAGGAGTTGGCTTCAGTTATTTAAAACATGGAGCACCGAGTCTGTGACTGACATGATTTTCAGGAAAATGGAATATATCCTATCTGATAAAGTTTCTGATATAATAATCTTCCACATGTTTTATCACTTCAAGCTTTTTTCATTCTGGATAGTACTAGCAACAATTGTATAAAGCTATTTCCCATTTGAAACCAAAAGTACCAAACAGCTCGAGAAATTATTTTTGATTCTGAGTATTTTTAATAATAAATATGACAGTGGCCAGACTTGAGACCTGATTTATTTTGTTCTAATAAAAGCAGAAAAATAGTACTAACTACTAGATAGCCTTTGTATAACTCCAGCAGATATAGCTCTGATGAGAATACTTTCACTTCTTTTTTCTCTAAGGAACAAAGTTGCAGCCCATCATTATAGCTCATCTTGGAGAACATCCTCCCACTGTGCACTGTGACCTCCAGCCATAAAGAGCCGCCTGCTGGCCCCTCAGTCCGCGCCCTGTGTTTGCGTGGTACAGTATGCATTGCCTAGCACGTTATGCTACCATTAGGCACTTAACTATCTGTTTCCCTCATGGACTGTGAGATCCCTGAGGGCAGGGACCATAATTATTCATCTTAGTCTTCCCAACACCTGGCACAACATCTGCATAATATATGTGCTTGATTAGTGTTAATTGAATGAAAGTAAACAGCTTTTATTTTCGGTGGCCTTCTAATTATGTAAAGTAGTATAGCTATAATGAATGCCAGAACTCTGAATGTAACAGAACAGTGTATCTCCGCGTTTTAGAAATTTTGAGAAAATAAATGTATTTCTAATTATACAAACATAAAATGTCCATAAATTACCGAAGTTTCTCATGCCTTCTTTCACGTAAATATGTATGAACGTGGGGCTGCCTGTTACTTTTTATTTGTCCCGTTTGCTTTTAATTAGCGTTGTTAACAAACCACAAAACACGCAAACACAGGAAACATTTAGATGACTATGATTTTCATTTTTTATTCCCATATTTGGAGGCATGTAGCTATAACCACTTGGTGTCTAAATATTTGTTTACAAAATGTCAACAGATAGGGGGGAAAAGGTGTAAATAGAAGTGCTAGTAATTTTAATGAGAGCTAGCTCTAAAATCTGAGATTAACTGCATCTCAAATACTATAAATAAATACTTATTCTTCTGGACCAATGCTTATCTGGAGCCAGCATCAAACACAGAGCTATAATAAACTTTCTCAGGACACTTTTCTGAGCGTGGATAAAAAGGCAAAGAAAATAAAGGTCAAAGACTAACTCCCCGGTTCCGTTCACCTCCCCTTCCCTTTCCCAGTTCCATACGATGGGTTATTTGCTGAGAAGTCCATGGGCAAAAGACACAGGCTGTGATGCACTAAATAATTATGATATTTTTGAAGTGTTATTGATGGTACTAGCTAAATTGTTACACAAGAAAACAAGCTCATGGTGGCAGGTTATTACACAGATATCAAAAAGGTCATATTGAAATGAAGAATCTATTAACCTAGTTTGAACAACGGATAATCATATAATGACTCAGTCCATTCTGAATATTAATGGATTTGGTATAAAGTTGTAATGCCCTTTGTTACAAATGTATTTATAATTTACAATTCAACTTACATGAAATCTTAAAGTGGTTTATAATTAAAATGCTTACTTACATAAAACTGTTAACTATAAAGTTAGTGAGAAGAGATAGGCAATCATGTTGGTGTAGTAAAGTGATTCTCAATTAGGGATGATTTTGCCCTCCAGGGGACATTTGGAAATGTCTAAAGAACTTTCTGGTTGACACACTGAGGTTGGGGGGAGCAGGGCGGGTACACTGCCACTAAATGCCTACAGTGCACAAGACAGCAATTCCCCTTCTTCACCAAAGAATAACCTGGCCCAAAAGACCAATAATGCCAAGGTTGAAAAACCATGATGTAAAAAATGAAAATAATTCAACTACAAGCAGGTATAATTAATATAATTAAGAATTGAAGTTATCTTTCAGCTTATTAGCTCTCAAGTCACTATCAACAGAATATCACTAATAATAAAAATAAAGATTGCAAAGTAGTATCTTCCATATACCCACTTTTTTGTTTGGTGTATTTATTATTGCTTTGGACCCTTCTCAAAGCTAAAAACTTAGGAATAGTTTGTTAGTTGTGAAGATAGCAGGGAGCCAAACTAAGATATTTTAAGGGTAGAACTTCGTAAGGGTATAGTGACGGTTCTATACCCTTCCTAAATTAGTGTATAATAGATTACTATTACTATACCTTATTATTTAGTGTATTCTAGATTCACCCAGGAAGCTTGTTAATAAACAGGTCTAGGACTTCTTATTAAGAGATTACTATTTAACAGGTGGACCACATTTTAGGAAATATTAATTTAGTGGGACAAATGATTAATGTAAGCCTTGGATCAGCACTTCCCAAATCTGGACCATCAGAATTATCTGGGGAATATCTTCAAAATATAAATATTTTAATATATAAGTATTTCCAGAAATTCTGATTCAATAGGTCTTGAAATAGGACCCACACAACTGTGTATACTTTAAAGCCACAAGTTGTTTTTATTGATAAACCAAGGATTAAATTAGCTGCCATAATCTATTACTATAAAATATAATTTGGCATAAAGTCATTTTTGATGGTGACTAGATGAAAGTCTATTCAAAACTGAATTTTCTGGTTAGTGCTTAGGCTAGGCGTAGGACAGATTTTTGACTTAGATTTCAGCACAATTGCCCAACTTACTAGCGATGTGATCATAGTACTTCACTTTAGCTCCCTGGGTTTCCTCTTTGGTAAAACAGAAATGATGATACTCACATTGCAAGGGCATTTTAGAGATTGGTTAGTAAAGTGCCTGGCACAGAATAAGCACTCAACAAACAATTATAAGCTTTAAAGTATAACAGGTATCTACTTGGTTTGTATGCTTGACCTTCAGTACACACTGTGAAGAAAAGATGTAGTGGGTAGCCTCTAAAATGGCCTTTAACAATCCCTGCCTCTTGGTATTCACAGCTTTTCATTGCTCCCTCTCTTTGAATGTAGGCTGGACTTTCTGACTCTCTTTTAATGAATAGAATATGGCATAAGTGAAGGGATGTTATTTCTGAGATTAGATTGCAAAAAGATTGTGACTTTTGTCTCTGGTGGCCTCTCCAGTTCCCTCATTCAGTTGCTCCAACAAAAGTCACTTGTCATGTTTTCAGCCGCGAGTAGAGAAGCCCACAAGACAATGAACCACCAATATTTCCAGCCAACAGTCAGGGAGTACTGAGCCAGGCACTCAGCTAAGCTGTGCCTGAGTTCCCAACCCATAGAAACTGAAAGATATTTATTGTTTTAAGCAACTGAGTATTAGGGAAATTTGTTACCCAGCAATAAATAACCAATACAAATGACATCAACATTTTGCTTATAAATTTAAGGATGTGATAAACCTTTGAAAGAAGAAAGGGCACCATAAAAGAGAATGTATTTCAAAGTATTTTTGGAAGAAGTCAAACAACCATGATGATAATTCATATCATTTGGCATATGTACTTTACTATTCATAACTATGAAACATGAGAGCAGTACTGTAATCAGCAAGACTAAACCCAGATGAAGATATAGCAAAATAGATGTTTTCTATAAAATGCTTATATATGTGGCCCTAACACAAGAAAAGCATTGGTTCTAAAAATGGCATATAATTAGCTAAGATTACAAGTATTTCTTAGGAAGTCAATGGCCAAATTGATGTTAACATGAATGTTTTCAGATCTTAATATCACAGAAATTCTGAGGTCATGTAATAACAACAGAGATCCTAAAGTATTCACAGAGAGATTAGCCATTTAAATTGGAAACTAGTTCATGACATTCAGAAATGGCTTCTTTGAAATCCTCACCTGGGGATTTTTTTTAGTATCCAACGATTGGTTTTGTTGAGAACATAAAAGAGTATGTCACTTATCAAGCCAGTTAGCACACTCTTTCAAGTTGGGTACTTTCATGGGAAAATTACAAATTCTGCAATGGTCATTTGGTCCATATGGGCTAACATTCCTATTCCGCTCTCTCTCTCTCTCTCTCTCTCTCTCTCTCTTTTTTTGAGACAGAGCAGTAGAGTGCCATGGCACCATAGCTCACAACAACCTCAAACTCCTGGGTTTGAGCAATACCCTTGCCTCAGCCTTCTGAGCAATTGGTACTACAGGTGCCCACCATAATGCCTGGTTATTTTTTAAAGAGGGTGTCTTGCTTTGGCTCAGGCTGGTCTTGAAGTCCTTAGCTCAGGCAATCCACCCACCTTGGCCACCCAGAGCGCTGAGATGGCAGGCATGAGCCACTGTGCCCAGCTGAGCTACCATTTCTGAAAGTAAATTTGCATTTGCTTACAGAAATGTTAACTAAGCTATCCTTGAGAATGCTTCATTACCTCTACACAAATATTCAACTGAATAAGATCTGGCCACATGCATAATTTTACTCAATTTTAACAAAAAAATGACTAGGAATAGAGGTTTTAATGTCAGAATTGTGAACCTGTCTGTTTGTATTTCCCAACTCAAATATTTAATTTCTATTGAGTTTCAACATTCCCTCATTTCTCTCAGTATTTTTTCACCTATAAAATGGGATGACTAACAAAACCTATTTCATATCATCATAAAGAATGAGTGAAATGATCTAAATAATGTATTTATTTTAATGTTCCCAACATAGCAGCTGCTGTATAAATGCAAGCTATGATAATAAAAGTAATGCTCATTCTGTTATCTCAGATCACATGTATACATAATTTAGTGCTCTTTCCTTTTTTGACCAACTGTGATGCTGTTTTCAGAGTGTTGATGGAAAATTATTTGGAAGCTAGATCTTCATGCAGCTGAAGGATCATTCAAGTGAAAAGGTGATGAAAGACTTATTAGACATAAAACAACACTCAAAGTTAAAACTGAAAGCTACTTTCCAAAAGATATACTAGAGTATATATTCTAATTAGAGAAAAAATGAATTCAGGAGAAGTAGATTAAAAAAAAACCAGTGATGTGCAAAAGCTAGTAAAACATTTTTAATTCTAAATAAATTTTTGATCAATACATTCAACACTATATTTGATAAGGGGATTCTCTGCCCTCATTGTAATTTGGTTCTTTCGTGCATGAAGGTAAAAGATAGGAACAGAATAGTTCATGAATAAAAGTTGATGTTTGTCTTGATTTTTAAAGATTTATATCAGAAAATATAAAAGGAACATTAATCAGTACACTTGGCAAGTCTTGAGCTTCAAGCTTTCATATTTGTGACCATTTTTTTATGTTTTGCGTATAATTTTAAATGGCCACGATTTATGTCATACATGCTATGTAAAAATAAATTTCAGCAGTCATTTGGTTAAAAAAAATGCAAAGAACATCGGCATGAAATGGAGGAGGAAGAGATGAAAGAAAGGGGAAAAAATAAAAGCATATCAATCTCCTGTTGAGGAAGACCAAATGGGCACTGCTTAAAAGTACTGACATTGAGGGTGGTGCCTATGGCTCAAAGGAGTAGGGCACTGGCCCCATATGCCAGAGGTGGTGGGTTCAAACCCAGTTCCAGCCAAAAACTGCAAAAAAAAAAAAAAGTATTGAATTTGAAGTACAAGTTAAATGATGTGTTTTAAAAAGCTAGGAGTAACTACTAGACGAACAATAATATTCTCAGCTATCACTACACGAAAGAAGTTTAGAAAGTAAAGATTACATGTTCAATATTATACCAATAAAGTGAAATGAAATACACTACTGGCATTTGATAGAAAATTTAAATGATAAAAACTAGCACAATAAAAGTAGAATACCCAAATAAATCATCATCCATTAAATATAATGAAATT
>NW_003852400.1:21697009-21782021 GCF_000181295.1 Otolemur garnettii
GGCGCCCAACACAACGCCCGGCTATTTTTTGGTTGCAGCCGTCATTGTTGTTTTGGCGGGTCCGGGCTGGGGATTCCAATCCGCCACCTTAGGTGTACGTGGCTGGAGCCTTAGCTGGTTGAGCTATAGGCGCCGAGCCAATGAAATTAGAATTTAAAAGCATATTCTAGCCTTCAAAATTTACAAAATCCTCAAAATTTACAAAGTCCTAAGTCCTTGCAGGTGGTATCTACCAAATCTTGAAGGAAGGTAGAAGTCCTAACTTATATACAATGTTGCAGAGTATAAGAAAAGATGGAAAGCCACTAAATTTATTATATGATTCACATAAAACACTAGAGGCCAATATAGATAATGATAGCAAATTACAGCACATTATCAATCTCACTTAATGTACAAACATTGATAGTTTCGTGCATAGCTAATTATAATGCGGTAAGAAATACAACTGTAAGTATGATTTTAATATTTTTATGTCCAAGGGGCACAAAATCAACAAAATAGCTAGGAATATAACCAGCTATTTTTAAAAAATATATATCCATAGAAAAATACAGGATGTTGCTGAAGGACCTTTAAAAGAGCTTTTCACATATGAGAATATAGATCATATTTATGGATGCATAAACTCAGTATTTTGGCTGTCAGTTCTGAGGATATTAATTTATCAATTCAATTAATCATAAACAAATCCCAATACAATTTCTCATGGCAGTAGAAAATTTAATCCTAAAATTCATGTACAATAGAAAATGCACAAAGATAGTCAAGACAATATTTTAAAATAATAGAAGATGGATTTCCTCTGATATTAAAAAGATATTATAAGGCATTATAATTAAAACTGTGTGGGATTGGTTAAGGAGTAAGTAAATGTATCAGTGAATTAAAAAGATAATTCAGAAACTTGCCCATGCATACTTGGGTAATTAGACCACAAAGGATGCAACATTTCATTATTGATGGAGAAATGACAGATTTTTTAATAAATGATTTGGAGATAATTGTCTAACCATTTTGAAAAATATATAGGTACATTCTCCCATATGGAAAATATTAAGTTCCTAGATAAAAATATCTGAATATAAAACTTAATACCATAAAAATAACGGAAGAAAGTATAAATGATTATGTTTATGTCCTTAAAACAGAGTAGATCTTGAGACAAGACATCAATAATAGATGAATTTGATGCATCCATTATTAGAGGACTTATGATTGATAAAACACTCTACTAACAGAATAAGCAGATGAGGATATTCTAGGAGAAAATATCTGTAATGTAATGAGAAGAGATTTTCATCAATAATATACAAAGAATTCCTACAAATCAATAAAAAAGGACATGCAGTGCAATAAAAAAATTAGCGAAAGAAAGGGATAATCAATTCATAGAAGGGAAAATAGAAATGGCCAATACAGATATAAAAAATTATTCAATCCACTAATATTGAGGGAAGAAGTAATTCAAACAACATTTCATCTATCAGATTGTCAAATATTTTAAAACATTAATTATATCAAGTGCTGATGAGGACATCAGGAATATGATATTTTTATACAGTTTAAATTAAAATGCATATAACACAATTTCCCCAAATATTTGAGCACCTATTCTAAAAGGGTACTGTGCCTGAGAGTAAGTAAAAATGTTTATTACAAAAAATAGAAACAACCTTAAGTATTTTTTGTTTATCAATATTCTGTTAGTATTAAGAAAAAGTTAGGAAAAGGACTAACAAGGTTAAATTTTTAAAACCTTGTATTGAGTTATAAAAGGACATTGGAGGATGCTGTGTCTAGATACCATTTATATTTTTCAAAATCACAAAGCAACTACATATATTTCTTAGAGATACATGCATGTGTGTAGTAATACTTAACATGGTCTGGGGCAAGGATCAGTGATCTATAGATTACCTGGTTTTGTAAGATCCACAAGCTAAGAAAGGTTTTTCCAAAGTCACATTATTGGGGAAAAAATCAGGGAAGAAAATATTTTGAAACACAATAGGAAATTCCCATTTTGTTGTCCATAAATAAAGTTTTATTAGAACACAACTACGATCGTTTATTTACATTTTGTGAATGACTACTTTAAGTCTCCAGTGCCAGAGTTGAATAATAGGTAACAAAGACAAGACATATACACATAAATAATGATTTAAATTACAATCTCAATAACAGTAAATATAAATATTTACTCTCTGGCCCTTTATGGGAAACGTTTGCTGACACTGAGGATAAGCACAAACTAATTACAGTAGTCAAAGAGAACTTCACGATTAGCACTAACATTCTGGCTTTAAAATAGGATGATATTTTCTCATCATGATATTTTCTCTCCACTATCAGGCCTGAACTTTTCTTTTTTCTTTTCTTTGTTTTTTGAGACAGAATCTCAAGCTGTTGCCCTGGGTAGAGTACTGTACTATCACAGCTCACAGCAACCTCCAACTTCTGGGCTTAAGCGATTCTCTTACCTCAGCCTCCCAGGTAGCTGGGACTACAGGCAACCACCATAATGCCCGGCTATTTTTTGGTTGTACTTGTCAATGTTTAGCAGGCACTGGTATCCAACTTGCCAGCTTCAGTGCATGTGGCTGGCGCCTTAGCCACTTGAGCTACAAGGCGCCCAGTGAACTTTTCACAAGAGGATTATCAGCAATTTCTGGGGACATGGCTTCTCCATTTGAATCCAGAAAAAAGAAGCTAGCTTTCTTATTCCCATAATCCTACCCGATATGTCCAAAGTCAGGGAAAGAGGGAGATTGGTAAGGAGGGCTATTTTCTGATTAACATTGTTTAGAATTGCTATCAGGGGGTGATAATAAAAAACTCCGAGTTAGTTTTATTGCTGTCTTTATATTGCCCACAGACAGTGCACTTTACTGCCTGCACCTAGGGTAGACCTCTGCTGGCTTATTTTTGATGAGCCACTGGTTTTAGAGCCTGAGAATCTCTCTAATTAGCATTACTAAGTAGTCAGGAGCCCATGTGTGAACCGATTGTTGAGGCTGGAAGAAAGAAACTCACAGACTGGCTTAGACCTTGGCCACTGTGATACACCTGAACCACAAAGACGATAACAGAGTGCACTCTTATTGTTCCCAGAAGAGGCGATGGATGCCGGGGCAAATTTCTATTTTTATAATTAAACATTCATTTAAAAACTTCAAAAAATACGTATTTAGGCTTCAGATTCAAACCCTATTACTTATTAGTGGTGTTTTCTTAGATAAATTCCTTCTGGGCCTTGGTTTCCGCCCCTTTAACCAGTTTACATAATAGAGTCATTTTAAAGATTAAATGAGATTAGATATATAGAGGTAGATAGGCTAGCACTTGGCACACAGTAAGTGCTTAATGAATGTTGTCCATCCCACAGTGTTACCCTACTGGAATAAATAAGTAAATATCATCCAGTGTTGTTCCCTACTATGCTTAGAAGTATGGCATAAAGCCAACAGGACAAAATCTCTGGAGATTATAAAGTAACATTAGTTAAGAGAAATGTGTAATGAATGACAATTCTGTGGTTAAATGTTAGCTTTTCTACACTTTTTTTCTTTCAGTCATCTCCTACTCTGTAAGGCCATGTTTTCAATGTCACCGGCCTATAATAATTTGTCTACAATAAAGTCTCGTTTGCCTAAAAGCTGCTAATCTCTGTGAGAGACAATGCCTCTGATATCCACGCCCTTTGCAAATGAGACTTTGAAACTCCTCCCATCAAGAGGTGGAGTTGATTTCCCCACCTCTGGAATCTGGGGTGACCTTCTGAGCTGTATAACCAACAGAATGTGGGGAAAGCCACAGTGTATTAGCTCAAAGCTAGGCTCTCAAGAGATCTCTTGTACATCCACAATCTCAAAACCTCCACCACTAAAAGCAAGCCTGGGCCAATCTTCTGGACAATGCAGGACAAGGCTGAGGTGCCCCAGTGTCCAGCTGGCTGGTTCTGGATTTTGCTAGAGGGCACTACCCACATCAGCAGAGCTGCTGCCCAACCAGCAGATGCCTGAGTCCAGCTGAGACCAGAGGAATCACTCCCCCCCACCCCCACAGATGCTGGAGCAGTGAGCAACTTGCTATGTAGGAATAGCAAACCAATTCACCTCGCCTGTAACATACACTGAACTTCCACTCACCTGCTTCTTGAAATAACATGTTCATTTTTTACATTTTCTTCTAATAATTCCTTCGTTAACAAATATTTGCTTTAAGTAAGCATAGAAGAATTCTAATATAAAGTAGGAGATTAGATGGAGATTAGATTAGATTAGATTAAATTAGTTCTCTAATTTTGGATAAAACTAGAGTCACCACTGTGGACCAACTTTGGGTTGGCCTTTTAAAGTTCCTGAGAAAAGATTTATGCCTCTTTCTTGTGTGTGTTTTCTTGTTACTGTTGTTGTTCAAGGAGATTAGAAATGTACAAATAGCAGGAAAATTTTGCATCATTTTTTGAAAGTGTCAACTTTTAAAAAAACAACATGAAAGAAAACAAATAATGCTTTCATTTGCCTTGTTCCTTCAGGAATTAGTGTGTTTACCACTTGGGATGTTCTCCATAATTTCAGTCGGAATTGGTTTTAGTTCTAGTCTCACAACTGTTAACTCTTAGACCAGTATGTGACTGAGCATCTTCCGCTTTAATTGATCTGCTTTGCACACATAATTCTGATGGAATTATTCATTGTAAAGTGCACCTTCGGGCCTTCCAATATTCTCCCTTTTTTCCTCTGAATCCATTGAATTAATTTACCTGCAAATTCCTCCTTTCTCTAGAGACGTCTCTTGGTTATGTAAATACTTCTGTACAGATTTCCTGTTACAAACTGTTCGAAAACACCGTGCTTTCTCATTTCTTTCCTGTTAGATTGGAAATAGGTCTTGTCAACTTCAAAGTTAAAGTTTTTAATGATCTTTTTTTCCTAATCTGTTTCCTAAGACGTTTGTCGCCTTTCTGATTTCCTAATAGCATAAATGTTTTAATAAACACTAAAATGTTTACACAGCATCCTAGCCCTCAAATGTTCTGCTTTCACTTCCAACACAATTTAATTACAGTTTCCAGGGTATATGATAGAGACATAAGTTTTTTGAGGTCATTTAACCCAGATTATTCAACCATGCTAGTTAGAGAAATGACTACAAATTGTAAATACAGGAAGAGTTGTGACAGCAACACAGCTTCACTGTTCTAATTGTGCGTAAGATCAGTACCTTGTTGTCACTAGTAGTTGTTGCTAAGATGCTTGAATTGTGACCTATAGCAGCCTTGAAAATAGGCTAACGTATATGGAGACCATCAAACATATTCAACTGTTAGTCAACTTAGCTCACTTTACTACTGCATAATTTTTAAATTATTTGTTCCTTCATTTCTGTTTTTCATAGACTGTATGCTCCCAGAGGTCATGGATTTGCCTGATAGACAGTAAATATATTTAAGGGGCGGCACCTGTGGCTCAAAGGAGTAGGGCGCCAGCCCCATATACCGGAGGTGGTGGGTTCAAACCCAGCCCTGGCCAAAAACTGCCAAAAGTAAATAAATAAATAAATATATTGAATTAATGTTTGAGAAGGGAAGGAGGGAGGGAAGAAGGGAGGAAAGAAGGAAGGAAGGAAGAGAGGAAGGAAGGAAGGAAGGAAGGAAGGAATTTAGTACCTGTTCACATATACACATGTGTAACTGTAATCTTAAGATTTAAAAACAATTAAATAATAATAATATTACAGATATTCCAGTTAGACCTAAGTACATAAGCTCATATATATAGAAGCATTGGGGACCAATCTTGGGTACAGCACATCAAAGTAGCCACCCTACGTTTTGTGCTGTGAGTCTCATAGGCTTAACCAGGATCCAGGCAAACAGAAAGTAGGAAGTAGGCGTAGTGGGTACGGAGAACTTGTTGGTTTGAGCTGCTACCAGCTGTGTGACCTTAGTCTTACCCACACCTCAGGCTACTTTTGACTCTATTTCTCTTTGCTGGTGGAAAAGAAGTGCAACGGTAACTGAACTCCTTCCTTCCTTCCTTGTTTCTACCTGCGTTCCTACTTTCTCTCCTCCCTCCTTTACTCCTCCTTTTCTTTTATTTCTTTCTGCCTTTTTCTACAAAGTTAATAGTCTTGAAAAAGGCTCAGGATATGTAATTTTACCTTGAATGTTTAATATATTAACTATATGGTTAAAAAAAGCTGATACTTTGGTTTATATTACAGAATTACCATATATTTCTATATAACTAATAACCTGAATATTTATGATGGATTGTTCCAGCAATTTTTGATCTGAGAAGACACATTGTGTGATATCAGCTATGCTTGGTAAAATGCCCATGTACTGAATAAATAGGAAACTGTAAATTGGTGATTTGTCCTCATAACGCCTTCTGATCTATATTGGATTATATCTTGAAATATTAATATTCTGGCTGACAATGTGGTGTGACTCATATAGGCTGAATTGAATATGGATGAGTTTTATTAAAGAGCTGAATGATTTGCAGCAAATAAACAGCATCCTAAATGCTAGTGCTTATTCCTGGGACAGAGGTAATCATCAGGAAAAGATTAAGCCAATATGTGTATTAGGAAGGAGGTAGTTTAAGGTAATGCTGGGTAGTGGCTATACCCAACATATGATGTCATACTCGAAAATAAGGTTTAATTTCAAAAGGGAAGTTTTCATTACCCTAACTTTTACTGATTTGAACATAATCTGCATGTAAAAATGTGTTGTCTTACTGTCTATCATAGAGGAAGCTCAGGATAACCCTTTCCAGATGGTGCCATGCGTTTAAGTCTCTCTGACAGAGCCACCTGTGATGTATAAAGTCAGTGATTGAAATGGGAGCTGTTTACTTTGACGGCGTTAGTCTTGAATCATTTATCACTGCCAATACTCCACAAAACTCCTTGGACCAGATTCTATAGAGAAGTTATTACATTCTGAACCTGCCACCTTACTTCCTGTATGCCATGAAAACGAACTCAGTGTCCGTGACGTTCACACAGGTTCTCCCTTCCCTTCTCTTTTCTTTATAGTCATCTTTAATTTTGATTATATAGAATGATGGTCGTAAGGAGCCAGAGACACTCATCTTCTTCTGCTCCAACCCTTAAGGGTATACATCATCCATGTCCCTTTGCTGTCCCTCAGCCCTGCCCCTCCATCTGGGGACCTCAGAACTCTAGAGGAATGCTTCCACTTTTCAGATGTCTACTTGCTTCCAATTTCATCTACACCCCGGACTGCCTCCCTAGCCCTCTCTTACCTTGACCACTTTTGCCTATACAACGACTATTACAGCACAGCTCTGATGGGAATAAGAAGGCCAGCTGTCATATCCCAGCAGAATGAATGATCCAGGTAGTGTTATCGCAGATTCTAATGCTGATCCCAACCAAAGATATCATGAAACTGGATTTTGCCAAACACCATTCTTCTCTCTGTTCTGTCCTCTCCTCTCTTCTTCTATTTGTGATCTATAAAACTTAGAAATAGTCTCATAGAAAAAGGAATAATTTTATGAACTCCTCTTTCTTCAGCATCAGGTTATTTCTCCAAATTTACCATTCATAATTCTCTTAGCACTGAATTATTCCTGTAAGCCTGCCAACAGGGAAAGAGTGGGTAATTGAGAAGGGTGAAAATTTAAACCACAGAAACTAGGCACAAAGATTGTACCTTGATTCCTATGTCTGAATACTGGGAACTGGTGGGGTACTGCTGCCTATAATTTAGTGATATAAGATGTCTATTTAAGTTGCTAATTCTGACACAATATCCTCATGTTGAGGGAATATTTTATTTTTGGTGAAGGTTAAAAATGCTGCTTTAGTGGTCTGCCAGGGTCTAGGAACTATATATTGGATTTAAACCATACTGTATTGCTTTAGGAGCTGACAAAATTTTGAAGACAGGATTCTTCTGCACATTTAAACAGCTTAAACTGTTGCACATTTTAAACACATGTTAATTGAACCTAGTGGTTACTGAGCATCACAGAAATATTTGCTGTGTTTCTTTGCTATGGGAGTGCTGGGGGGCAGCAAGCTGAGAATTAACTCTTAAGTCTAAGAGACAGAGAAGTAATTACTTGTTTGCCTCAAATGGAATAAATATGTGTGGAGTTATTATACTGTAAGTAATGGTTTTTGATTGACATGTGTATGATGAAGAGAGAATTAAAATCCGCAAACAGAAGTATTTAGAAATTGCTATTTTCTCAGGTTCACTGCATTGTGTTATATGAAGAGATGGGTCCAATTGCCAGAAACAATTGGAAATAAGAAAATAACCAAACACGTGGGACCATGGAAGTAGCCTTCTCACACAGGCTTGAGACGCTTAAATAATATGATCATCAGGGGATGCTTCTTGTGATGATGGCAGAGGCCACCTACTGAGTGTTTACTCCCTGCCAAGCACTGCTAATGGGTGTCATCCTCACAATAATTCTGTGGAATAAATTAGTACTCATGGTTGCTTATCATCATTTATATTGCATATATCATGAAGAAATTAATTTTTTTGTTTGTTTTGCAGGGATGAAGTCTCACTATGTTGCCTAGGCTGGTCTTGAACTCCTGGCCTCAAGTGATCCTCATACTTTAGCCACCCAAACTGCTGAGATTACAGATGTGAGCCAATGTTGTAGAAAGTATGGTATATAGAATTGATCCAGGACACTTGGAGCTAGTATTTGACCACTTCTGACTTCTCAGCCCATGTTCTTCAATATTTACATATGTCACGTCTCTGAACATAAGTATCAAAAGCATGTAAGTGTACGGGTAAATCAGTTGCATTGTTTTTCCATTGAAAATGATATTCTTGGCCTTGATTAACCACTACATTTTGAGTAATTTTTAAAATCTAGATCTGATTTTCCACCATTAAACAGTTGCACGCCAATAGTGGGGGAAAATGGGGACATATGAAAACAAATGACTGAAAATGAAGCAAACTACCATACCATTTCTATCACACTAAAAATACTCAGAGTGTGATGAGTGATACCGTAGACAAGGATGTGAAGAAGCAAGAGCCCTGGTCTAGCACCGTTGGAAGGATAAACCAGCACGACTGTCTGGAAAGCAATCCGATGTGCTCATCTCCATCAATCGGCCATTGCTGCCATGTAATCCACTACAAAGCACCAGGAGCCTACAGCAGCAGGCCATTACTCCTTACATCACTGTGTGTCCACTGCAGCAGCTCTACTCATTCCCACTCTTTGTGGATCTGCTGCTGTAACTGCTGTGAGTCAGCTCGTCAAGGATGGGTGGGACTGGCGGTCCATTTCAACCTGCAGATTTGTTTTAGTCTGGGCTCCTCTATGTGGGTTGAGTAGAGATCTTCCCTAAGGCTTCACATCCTTCTTGTACTAGCAGGACAGCTGGGGCACATTCTCAGAATGGCAATAGCAGAGGCACAAGGGCTCTAGAGGAAATGTGGGAAGCATCTCCATGGCTTAGGCTCAGGATTGGCAGACCGTTACCTCTGCCGACACTCTACTGGCCAAGTGGTAGAAATAGCACCCCACTTTAATTAGGCAGAATGCTCAAGCTACATGAAAAAGCTTGTGGGATGGAGAATTGGGATGATGGTTGCATTTACCCCCCATTCTTACGACCTCACCATTCACTGTCTTCTATATGTGTCCAAAAAGCTCTCCTACATGTCTACAAGGGAAAAGTATAAAAATATTATTATAACATCATTCATGATAGTAAAGGTGGGGCAGATTAGGAGATCCTTACAAGAAAACTAAGTAACTAAACTATGGTGTCTGCCACCAATGGAATATGATGCAGTGACCAGAAGCAATTCAGCAGATTTGCATATAGCACCAAGAACAGATCTTAATAACTTAATACTAATTAGTAAATAAGAAGCAATTTAGAAGATTTGCATATGGCACCATGAACAGATCTTAATAACATAATGGAATTTTTAAAATCAATAAGAAGTATAAAAGTAATTGTACAATGCCAGTTATATGACCCCATCCACATAACACTATATTTTTCAAAAGTACATACATGGAGTATATATAAAAAGATAAACATTAAATAAAGAAGAATGACTATCAAAGAGGAAGATAAAAATAAAGAAGAAAGGGTAGGGAATGAAAGAGGAAGAATAAAATAATAAAATTAAACAAAAATGGGAACTTTGCAATAGAGTAAGAATTTAATTAAATTTTGTGCCCCTGTAATTTTTAAACAGTAAAACATTTTATTATAAAGAACCCTAAAGAAGGGACTAAAATGAATATATTACATTGTGAAGACTTTGTAAAGAAATAAAGTTTCAAGCAAAGTTTTAGAGTTACAGAAGTCCTGGTCTGAGAAAAGATGGACCCAGAAAGAACGTGTCATGGCCAAGGCTCAGAGGCAAGGACCAAAAAAGGATGTGTGGAGATTAGATGGAGCTTATTCTGACAGAAATTTAATGAAAACTTGACAGGGTATAACAATAGATGAGGGTAGAAGGCGTAGTTCCTCGTAAGCTGTCATTGGGGCTTTTGTATGGATCTTTCCATAGTCTGGGAGGCCTTTCAGAGTTGCTGGGGATGATGGAGCAGAGCCTGATAAAATGAGTCCTGTGGAAGAGGAGCTTACTGTGTGTCCGTCCACCATCCATCAGAAATCACAGCTACACGAGGTGCTGTGACACTTGATTGTCCTGAAAAACTAATAATAAGAGAAGCTTTCTGAGAATATTAGGAATTACTCTTCCTCTGAAATACAGTAGAACTTCTGTATGTGACCACCCATGGGTCTATAACAAATAGGTCAACATAAGGAACTAGGCCTCCTGTGCTGGTATGTACATGTGGCTCATGTCCGGTTTATGAAAATTAGGTATTAAGGAGGTGGTGGATATAGGGGAGTAGTCAGCTACAGAGGTTCATTTAAGAGAAAGAAAGGCAGGGGTGGGGGGGAAGGAAGGAAGGAAGGAAAGGAGGGGGGAGAGGAGGGAGGGAGAGAGAGAAGGCTGGAAGGAAGAAAGAGAGGGAGAAGAGAAGAGGAGAGAAAAAAGAAAACAACCTATGTTGGTGGTGTGGGGAATGTCAGCTTATTCAGCTCATATCAGGAGAAACTTTTGAAGGGGCAGGAATTGGAAATAGACTCCGTACGGTTTTTCATCTTTGTTATCTCAGTGTGACCTAGCACAACCTCTGAAGTTATTAAAGCTTTTCTTTGACATCTTTCAACGAACCTTTTCTTTAAGTGGAAGGCTGTCTCCATTGGAAGAGCTTGTTTATTCTGGTTTTAAAAAACATACTTTCAGTCCTTGAAGAAACTGTTTATGAAGGGCAATTTGACAATGTGTATTGTTTTAAAATGTTAACACATTTTAATACAATCATGGAACACTCAGGTATTTTTCTAATTCTAATTTCTAAAGAAATAATCAACTATGCACAAAAATGTTCATCACAACGTGATTGTCAAATGAGTAACTACAAAGGATTAAAGAAATTATGGAACTTTTGTTTAGTGAAATGCTATTTGGTTATGAATAAACATCCTTAAAAATATTTAATAATGTGGTAGAAAAACTCTAAATATATGAAAAAGTAGATTATAAATATTCACCAACATTCGAGAAAAATAAACTTAAATGTCAACAGTTTCCACCTTTGAGTGGGAAGCTACCTATAACTTTTGTCTTGTTCCTTTCTCTTTCAAATTCTCTTAAATGCTCCTGTGCTGCTATTAGAAAAGAAAATAAATAATACATGTTATTGAAATCTATGATATTATGTTGAATAAATAAATATTGTTGAACTGGTAATTTCAATAATTCATAACCACTTTTTTATCTGTTAAAATGCATGCTCAGATTCCTCCAGGCAACCTTTGAGAATAAAAAATTTTTAGATATATGCAACCATACTTTGGAAAATTTCCAGGAGTATTTGGGATACATAGGCTACCCAGATATAGAGGATTTGATTAAAAGGAAATAGTCAAACAGTAGACTTTACACCTCCAGACAATTAAAAAAAATTGAAAAGGCAACAGAAGCAATGCCTGACGAATCATAGGTCACTCCCCTTTTCAAAAGGGCATTGATTCATAAACCAAGCCTGAGGAAGGATTCACATGCTCATTCAATGCTCTCGGTCGTATCCAGGGCACTTCTCAAGCACCAGGAGCGCCCTTGTGGGGTCCTTAATAATGGATGGCAAAATGAAGAAGCGGCTCCCTCTGAAATGAAGAGGGGGATTTAGAAAAATAAATAAAGGCTGTGAAGGCGACAACCATAACCTATTAAATGCCGGTCACCTCCTGTTTTTTCCTTATCTCTCCCTCTGAGGTTTGGAACAAAGTATCCCCAGCAACAGGTAATATTACACTCAGCTGTGTAACTACCTGCAGAATTTCTGATTAGGAGGGATCACAGTATATTTTCATTTGCAGGAGCCAATCCTTAATCCTCAAAATAGAAAAGGAGCCGCAAACATGGCAGACCCCAAACACAGACTGGTTGGCTTTTCTTGCTTAGAGGATAAATGACAGGGACTATCTAGCTTGATTTTAGAGAGAGCGCTCTGGGCTCCAAACTGCATTACAGCGCTGGGATGAGTCAACTCCCACCTGCGGATTCTTTCTCCTGCATTCAGGAGCATTTCCCAGGTAAAATGTAGGTATTCCTGGGTTCCTCCCAGAGCATAAGAAAATGTAAGACGATATATTCCCCATGTGTAGACCATCAAAACCTTGGGTCTGCCTCCTCCAGGACTGGAATTGTTCACTCTGCCCGTTTCTAAGACATCTGTTTCAGAACGTGAGCAAAGTAGGAAACTGAGTATCTAGAAAGTGATCTAACATCAAAGTACCAACAGACCACATGACTATCCCTGTCCCCAAACAA
The DNA here is from genome assembly GCF_000181295.1 of Otolemur garnettii. NCBI lineage: Eukaryota > Metazoa > Chordata > Mammalia > Primates > Galagidae > Otolemur > Otolemur garnettii. The sequence continues at coordinate 21,709,914 of NW_003852400.1, forward strand.
AAGAAACAATACTTTTACTCTTTCTTAGTCATTACCAGCCAGAAATCATGGGACAGGGCTTGGCTTGCTTCATGGTCTATTTGAAGAAACTAAAAATAAAATCATTCCCCTAAGATGGGAACACTGAGTTACAGTTTTACACAACTTTCCCAAATTGCTAGACTTCGGTCTCAAAAGAAACACCTATGAATTTATCAAAGACTCAGAGGCCTGGAATGTATAATGGCCCATCCAAACGGAAATGAATGTTTAGACTGGTGTTCAGGTAAGTGCCAATGTGGACTAGGAGGCATAAAGAAAGCTTTCCATTATGAAAGTCATAAAGCATCATATACGTAGCTTATAAATAGGAGATGCCTCGGGTCTGACTCTGTGCTCAAAAAGTCAAGTAAGAGTCATCTCTGACCCCTTGCAATTTGTTTTTCTTTTTTTAGTAAATGAAGATGAAATTATTACCCTGGGTAAATACACGACCCGTTCTCTGAAATGTCATTCTCCTTTTTTCCCAACATTGCCCCCTCATGCTTTTATAGTTAAGTTGGAACATCATCCAGTGTGGGAGAAACTCAAATGGGTTAAGTTTTGACACATAGGAAGCTGGAAAGGGAAGAAAAGAATTTCTCTGAAAAGAAAAATAATCAAAGACATAGAGGATAGAATAAGGATTTATTTTCTATTTCCTATGGAAACAGATAAAGAGAAAAGAGTTTAATTGGAAAAAAAAAAAAAAACCAGTTTAATTTAGTTGTATTGAAGATCTTCCAGGTTTGCCAATTGCTAACAATGTCTCCTCTTCAGTAAGAGCTACGTGCTTCAGATGCATCGTGGGTATGAATTTCACAGTCATGAATTTGGGTCTGCAGAAATAGGATCTTTTTTATTTAATTGTCAACTTTCTGAGCTGAGCTTCCAGCTTGCTTCATATGGGTAACTTCATAGCACCATTTCTGATATTTTGTTCCTCTTTCCAAGGCAACGAGTGATTTCTTGGTCAGCATGCCTAGAGGACCAAAAATCCTCCAGTTCAATCTTCCTTTCAGATTTCTTTTCCTCCTGTCATCCAAAAGCCTACAGGGCCAAGAGCGGGCAAAGCGCCGGCATGTTCTTGCACCTTCCCTTTGGTCCACACAACCGTCCCCAAGCCCCACTCCTTCCTCCAGGAGCTATCTTGGCCTTCAGGCTCCTAGAACTTCTCCCAGTCCTCAAATGAACTCTCCCCCCTACAGCCAATCTGCAGTGTTCCCTGATGCAGAAAACTGAGCCAAACTCAGCTGAACTTTGAATGTTCACTAACTTTTCTGAGTTCATGACTTTTTCATTTCAAGCATTTTCCTGCAAGTCTCAGCCATTCCTCAAAGTCCCAAATATTTTCCCCAATCCCTTCATTAAGATGGACTTTTCCCCCCAGGAATTAACAATCTGTCCCTGTCCCACAGATTTTATCACCTTCTGCAGGTACCTGCATCCGGCAGGTGTACACTCATAGAGGTGGAACACCAGGGGCCTGCGGGCCTCCATACCACCGTGCCAATCAATGTCCATCCCGATTGCCTCTGGACTTTGTCCTACTCCTTGTTTGCATTTTTAATACCACCTCTGCCTCTTGCTCTATTATCTCCAGATTATAATAAATTACATCTGTGCTTTCCTCTCCTACTCTATCCGGCTTCCAGAAAAGATGTTTTAATTTGATAGCTCATTCAGGGCCTTGTACATAGTAGCAAGCGAAAATATTTATCAAATGAATCCTCAGGTAAAATTAGACAAAGGCCATGACATTTTCATTGGTATAAGGCTGAAATAGACAGACAGTTTCTTCATCATTTGGCACAGAAATGAAATTTACTTGCTAGCATTACTCTCTTCTGTCTACTCCCTAATGCCTACTCAAAGTCTCATAATTTTTAATTTGAAAAATGAACCAGTGGGATATTTTGATTTTAATTTGTGGGGAAAAAGGAAAATAAAATTATTCTAACTTTACTCTTCACCACTGACAGTTCATAATATCACTGTCATCCTATAGAGCATATTTAAAAGACATTTGAGAGAATCTATCCATCTTCTCCCTGATTTAACATTACATTTTAATTTTTGTTCCCTCTCAGGGGGATTGTAACTCAGCAGCCACTTTGTCACTTGTGCTCTTCCGCTACTCTGATATAAATTAGAAATAGTAAAAACAGTATGACAAGTCGCAGGGACTAGATCCTGACAACGTCATAAAATTCTCAGTCGTTGTATGGCATGCTTGCATAAAATAATGGCTTTTGTTTCAGAACATTTGGTGAAAAAAATAAAATAAAAATGAATCATTCTGGGCGGCACCTGTGGCTCAAAGGAGTAGGGCACTGGCCTCATATACTGGCCCTGGCCAAAACTGCAAAAAGGAAAAAAAAAGAGCCCCTGGGGTTGTGCCTGTGGCTCAGAGGAGTAGGGCACCAGCCCCATATGCCGGGTGGCACGTTAAAACCCAGCCCCAGCCAAAAACTGTAAAAAAAAATAAAAAAAAAAAAGAATCACTCCTCCCCTATTGTAGGTACAGGAAAACTAAAGTTTTGTCACTGTAGAAGACTCAGTTTGTGAGAACAGAGAACAACAAAATGTTGTCAAGGTGTGGAGTCTGACTGGTAGACTTTTCTCACCTCCTTCCCAGGAGATGGACTCCATTTCCCGTCTTCACAAAGTGACAAATGAATATTTGAAGTACCTGAGATCATTTGCATACTGCTGGAACCAAAAATGTGAAACGCACAAATGCCAGAGACCTGCTGCTAAGGGAGTCACCAACTTCACACTTAACTTTGGGGTTGTCCGTGTTTAGATGGCTGATGCCGATACCACCATTCCCATCTGCACACAACCCCTCATCTCCCACAGGAGCTGCAACCCCATGTCATCGTCAGTCTTCTGGAGACTTAAGAGTTCAGAGTCACTTGGAACTTGGAATTGAGGATTTTATAAACTTCATTTCTAGACGGACTGGGTGTTGAATTCAAGGTTATAGCTGTAATTCTCAGATAAGGGGCCACAAGACGTGCACATTGAAATCTCCTGGATACTTATTTAAAATGCAGATTCTTGTTATCAACACCTAACCTACCCAACTAGAATCTCCAGTGGTTCAGCTCATTTTTAATTCAGATTTATTTTTAATTTAAAAAAAAATGGCCAGGCACACAGTGGCTCATGTCTGTAATCTTAGCACTTTCCAACGCCAAGGCAAGAGGATCTTTTGAGGCCAGGAGCTCAAGTTCAGCCTGGGCAGAGATCCTGCCTCTCCAAAAAAAATAGAAAAATTATGTGGGCATTGTGGTGTGCCCATGTAGCCCCAGCTTACTTGAGAGGCTGAGCCAGAAGATTGCTTGAGCCCAGAAGATTGAGGTTGCAAGGAGCTATAATGACATTATGGCACTACAGCCTGGGTGACAGAGTGAGATTCTGTTTCAAAAAAAAAGCAAAAAAAAATGCCATGTCAGCCATGTAAGTTCAGATTACCTGAAAAATAAGCTCCCAAAGAGCTTTGCTGATGATTTCAGTCAAGAAACTGCAGCACTGCTCTAAAATAGTGCCTCAACCTGAGTAAACCCTCATGATAACTTAAAACTTATAGAATAGGCTCGGCGCCTGTGGCACAAGTGACTAAGGCGCCAGCCACATACACCTGAGCTGGCGGGTTTGAATTCAGCCTGGGGCCCACCAAACAACAATGACGGCTGCAACCAAAAAATTGCCAGGCGTTATGGTGGACGCCTGTAGTCCCAGCTACTTGGGAGGCAGAGGCAGGAGACTTGCTTGAGCCCAGGAGTTGGAGGTTGCTGTGAGCTGTGATGCCATGGCACTCTACCCAGGGAGATAGCTTGAGGCTCTGTCTCAAAAAAAACTTGTAGAATAATGTTGTAATGTGTTAAAGGTACACCAAAATCAAATTTCTAATTATGCCAACATAATTCACCAATGTCTTTGGGGAATATTTAAATGATTCCTTTGTTTCTCAAAAATCTCAGCTATTGTTAAACTAGACACCACTACAGCAGTCACCAGGGTGACTGGTCATATCCAATCACCATGAGGCCTGAGAAGAGGCTGGCTACACCTGACTCTGTCAAACCGAAATTATTCAGGGAACTTCCACACGAATGGCACATCTGTAGTGGCCCTTCCAGACTTACTTATTTTCAGCAAACTTGAGCGATTAATTGCAGCAAAAACATAATCTAAACCTATGTAAATGTCTCCTATTTCTACTTAGAGCTGAAAGAGTATATCTCAGAGTAGTGAAATCTTTTGTTTTCCAAATAGCACATTATAAACATCACTTTCAGAGCATTTCCTTCTTCAGTTTTGTGCAACTAATAGTTTCTTCAAGTTAGTTAGGTGATTGCTAGCAATTAATTAGAGATGTTAACCTGGTTGTTATTGACCAGCCTGGCATTAGTGATAGGCAACATTAATATAATCACTTTATTTCTCAGAAAACCTTGGCGTAAGAACTTAATAGTACTGGGAAACAGTTGGGAGATAAAGAAAAATAGATTATATGCTTTAGATTGAGCCAATCGCGTTAACAGGCTGCTAGGGATTTGATAACTGAATTAAGGGCTAGGGCTCCCTTTCCTTAGGCAGCTAAGACATTATTTTTCTGTCCTTCCCCTATACCCAGTCTGACAATGAATCTTCACAGAGGCCGGAGACGTGGTTCTGCCATCTTAGCTACTACCCCTTCATTACAGGTTCAATTATAATCACCATCAGCAAATCAGGAAACATTTTATAAACTAAATTTGAAAAGCCAAAGTTCAATGGATAAGTTGACATCTTTTCTGAGAGATCAGAGCCCAAAAAAAAAAAGGAGAGGGCGAGCCTACACTGCTGTCTATCTTTCTAAAGTTCCAAGTTGTCAGATGTGAAATCAATACTGGTGATGCCCCAGAACCATTTTGCATCTAGCGGCAGTGTTATTCCCTAAGTCATCTTTGTTCAAGAGTCCCTAGTGGAAGAAAGGTACACCCTTAAGGATCAAGTCTGTTTTTAGATTGATGTAGAATTCCAGAAGTTTCTCTGGGAATTCATTTGCATCCTTTAGTACCCAGCCTTTTCCTTCTAAGTGACTAAGTTAACTCATTAATAAGTACCAAGGCATTTGAAGTTTTTTAAAATAGCTTTACTTCCAGTTAAAATGATTGGAGAGAGAAAAAGTAGCGTTTTTGTTTGAGTATCGGCTCAGGCTAATGTAACTACTCTAAAAGGTGTTCTAATAAGTGTTTTAAGCTTCTTATGACAAGCATGAAATTACAGATCCCCTTCCAATAAGGATAATGATTACCACTCACTGGGTTCCAGATAGTATTCAAGGTAAATTGAATACATTATCGTCAATTCTTACAACAATTTGGCAAATTATAGCCCAATTTGACAGATGAGGAAACTAATAGACAGACTTAATGACTAGCACCAGGTCAGGCAGGTAATAAGGGGCAACAGTCAGATTTGTCTTTTCCAAAGCTGGTGTCCTTTGTGCTACAGCAGATTTCTTCTTAGAGGAAATCCCTGGATTCTGTTTAATCGTCCAGCTCAAAGGTTTCATTATTTCTTTTACCATGCTTTAACTGTCATGGACTTGGGATTGCTGCTGGTGGCAGTGCTGTTAAAAAGAAGAGTATTAAGGTGGCTAAGATGCAGGGATCACACAGCCTCTCTAGGTCTGAATACTGGCCCTGATCCTTGCTACCTGGACTTCATGTCTGTAACTCGACTTAGTTCCTCTATTTCCTCTTCTTTAAAGTGAGATAATAGCAGCACCACTTCACAGAGCTTTTGCAAGAATTAAATGAATGAATTCCATGCTTCTCAAATTTTAATGTGCATAGAAATCTCTTGGAAATCTGGAGGACCTGTGGCTTCTGACTTGAAATGCTGGGATGGAAGGGGTAGAGGAAGCCTGAGATTGTGCATGTGGGATACAGGACAGTGGCCAACACGGAATGAGTTTTCAATAAATGTCATCTGTGATCATTTAATGACCTGACAAAGGAAGGTTGCTTGGAGAAATTACTACTTTCAAATAAACTTTTGAAGGAATGACGATTTAAGAAATCCTGCATTATGCAGGCCAGTGCACTGTGCTGGTCCTTCTACAACATTCCACCACTGCATGACTGAATGACTGAAGGAACAGGCACAGGCCACTTTCTTACCAGAAATGGCATAATTTTGGACTGCAGCTAGAAGTAATGTGGTTCTGTGATACAGCTTCCCGAAGAGCAATTCTTTCTGATTAATAAATAACCTTAACCCCCCCAAACTGTATCATTTTCAAAGTTACTTGGATGAGTACCTTTGATTGCTAAAATGTAAGTTTATCATTCCTTCTTAGAAAAAGAAATACAGCAAAGAATTTTGCTGTTACATTTGCTTCAAAGTGCTGCTACATTACGGACAAATAAGTTTTACATTGTTCTATTTTCACAGCTTTTTTATTAGACCTTAGTGGATGTAGAAAATTCTGATTGTATTACCTTCATCTAATAAGAGACTTTTAAATGACTATCACAGACGCTGTTTCTCCAATTCAAAGTCTTCCCTGATAATTCATCTAGTTTGGATTCTCTGTAATTACACGGCATTTAGATTCTCTTCTGAATATACCCATACTGCTTTTATGTCAATTGCCAGACGTCTTCGGGACAGAATCAGTTGAGTCTTCTTTCCTCCCTTAGTAATTGTTCAAAGAGTACCACGAAGGCTCTTTTTTAATTCCACTCATGTGGAGGTAAGCCTTTATAAAGGCAGTCATAGTGCAGGAAGCAGGGAGTTGTGCGGAGAACGACATTGTTTCATAAAAATGTCAGCAATTATTAATTCATAGAAGATTTGTGAGGCAAGTGGAAAGACCTGATAAGCCTCATTTCCTTGACCATATTCATTTTTACCCTGGAATATAAATTTTGCTAATTACTATTTAAAATTGCATTTGCCTTTTACCCAGTCACAATCATGTTCATTTTAATTAGTTCAAGTTTGTGGGATGTAGAAATGTTTTTCTATTCACCAAGATGTTACTAGAATAATATCGTCCAGGGTCCCCAGTGTTCCTGAGCAAGTAGGATTCTCCATCACAGATTAAAGGACACTTTTCCCAAGTACAAGTATCTAAGGAACCCAAAAGTGTTATATAACCCAAGAAAAATACTTTATTTCCAAACCACTTATTACTAAAATTTAGCAATTCCCAGGAATAATTATGTTAACCTACATTGCACTCTAAACCTCCAGGAACACAGAGTGCTCTTTCAATACAGTACTGCATTAACCCCAAAGACTGTGCAATTGCGAATTATGTTTCTTTTCAGAACCAGATTTTCACAACAGGCTTTCAAATGCTTGGAATCTTCACTGAGGCTCCCCAGTGCATCCAAAGGTCAAGGAACTGACATTTCAATATTAGCAACATAACTTGGGAAGCTAGCAGAAAGATAAACACAGTGAGTTGCTTGTCCAATCTTGACAAGTATTATGGCTCATGCAATCTGAGGCATCCCAAGTGAAAACAACAGATGTTAGTATCTGCTTTGGGTAAGAGATCGCAGCAGGTCAGAGCCAGAATCAGGAATCAGCATCTTCAACTTCCAAAAAATAAAGAAATAAATAAGCTATCAGGATAATTATATTTACCTTCAGCATTCATATCACGAACTTTGAGAATGGACAAAATTAAATGCCAATCTTTGGAGACATTTCTGAGCCACAGATATTTTTGTGCCGGTAAGTGCTGTAATTAAGTTTTAAGTGGATTTGGACCAAAGTGGAGCAGAATAATTTATAACGAAGGCTTTAACAGGGTTTACTTTTAACTTAAAAATAAAGCTTTCTCCCAAACAGTACACAAATGTTCACTTAAAATACATATATCCATTCAAATGCATCTTTCTAAAAGGAGACTTCTGAAATAGGTTCTGATGAATTCTAAACTTCTAGAGCAAACAAACAGTTTGACTCATTCATTGGATATAATGGATTCCCCAAGGTAGGTGTTCCATTTCTGTTTGTTGAATAAATTATGTTTGCAATGTATCATTTTCTTGATAAAAATCCCCAAAGAGATCTCCACGCCATGCTTAACTTATTCAAGTTAAAACTCTCCTTCAGCCTTGTTTTCTACCCATCTTTCCCACTGTTTTGCAGATGTGATTTCCTTACGGCATTCTGCTACCATGATCATGCTTCCTATTTCCCTTGGTTTTCTCAGTTCTACCCACCATCAAGTCTCAATTCAAGTCCTACTTTGTCCATAAATTATTCTACTGCTTAGCCCATAATGCTATTAGGTTGTCCCAGCCTTAGAGCCCAGTGGTTCTCATTCAGTTCTTCTTTAATTGTCAAACATGTATTAGGCTTGTGATATAATAAGAATGTAAGCTCCATCAGTGTAAAGATTGCCATGTCTACAGCTCTTTTTCTCTGCATGTGTCAAGCCCAGAGTAAAGAATAAAGAATAAATGTATATGATGGGCTCCTGAAGCCTGAAGTAATAGGGTGTCAGGGAGTCAGGAGCCCAGTTACCCTGAGGATTCCTTTCACTTCTGTTAATAGATCAGGCTGAGATATAGGCTCAGATCATGAGAGCTATGCCAGACTCTTCCTAAATGGGATGGGTGCCTGATTTCCTTGCAGAATTATTGCCAACTTTTAATAATACAGTTGATCCTCCATATCCATGGGATTCATATGCCTGGATTTAACCAGCTTCAGATCAAAAATATTCACAAAAAAGAAAAGAGGTTGTGTCCATACTGAACATATACAGACATTTTTCTTGTAATTAGTCCCTAAACAATACAACAACTCTATACCTAGCATTTACATGGCATTAGGTATTATATAAGTAATCCAGAGATGATTTAAAGTATATAGGAGGATGTGTATAGGTTAAATGCAAATTCAACACTATTTTATATAAGGCATTTAGGCCTTTGTGGATTTTGGTATCCATGAAGAAGATGGTCCTGGGAACAATTCCCTACAGATACTGAGGTATGACTATATATGTCCACAGACCCATGGATGTCAGTCTATTGGATATTACAAATTTCACGTTGATACCAATCAATCTCTCCCTTTCTGTCTTTCTCTGTCTGTGTGTCCTTATAAATCAGTTATGCCGGTCTTTGCATTGCAAAGTGAGTTCAGATTGATGTGCAAATGTGTCCTTTACAATTATTAGGGACTACGTGCAATTCCTTTTAGAGAATAAGTTCAGCATTGTTGAGAAGCCCACATTCTTCTTGACATTCTATTTCAAATTGTCCTCTGGGGTACCCGTGACAGAAATATCATGGAAGGAAGGAACAGGTGTTGCATTACACCTAGTTTCCTTCCCCACAGACTCACTAAATCCAAAGTTACACATAGTAGGAAAGTCACCCACTTTTCCTAAAACCCAGAAGTTTCTGACAATACCTTCTGTGAAAGTGAGTCCACTAGTAAGAACAGATCACAGTCCTTGCAGCAGGGGAAGGGCCGATAATATATTAACACTGGCTCAACAAGAATTGCAAAGGAGAACCAGAAAGAACAAGTGAATGAGAAAAGGTAGAAAAGGTAGAAAAGGCAGGAATCACAGATGATGTGAGCTAAAAGCTAACTCTAAAGTGACGCTAATGGATAACATAGAAGTTTTACATCTCTTCAGCTTATATAGAACAGAACCCAGTTCTGACGACAAGCCTGCCATAAAGCTCAAACTTGCCCAAAGTGTGTCAAACACTCACTTGTTGGATACACTTTTTTGAGCTGCTACTTTATGTCTGGCACGATTGGAAATGTTGATGATGCATCAGTGAACAAAACTAAGTCTCTAGCCTCAGGGTATTTATATTCTAGTAAGTGACAAGGTTCTAAAAGTCAGACAATGTAATAGTGTGCATTAATTGAGCAACGACTAAGTTCCAGGAGCTTTGTCTGTCATATCTGACTTAATTCTCAAAGGAATCCTAAGAGGCAGAAATATCATTGTTCCTTTTTTATAGTTGAAGCAACTGAAGTTAAGAAAGAGCTAAATAACTTCCACAGGGTTGCACACTTAATAAGAATTCCAGAATTTCAACTCACGTTTCCCTGACTGCTAAGCAGGACAGCTAAACAGGCTTTAAATACAAGAGTACTAACATAAGCGGTCAAAAATATGTTCCGCCTCACGGATGTTTTGTGTTACAGAGAAAACGTGGAGCTGGGAAAGGTTTGGCTGTTGCAATATAAATTAATTTTATACCATACCTTTATTTTATGTAGAGCTATTGGGATAACAAATGGCAGAATATTTGTTTTCATGTTAAATTCTTTACCTATTAAACTAGTATGTGTTATACATCCTCCTACAGTTTCTCAATTGTCTATAAGGGAAACATTTTTCTTTCTTGCAAATATATAATTTTAAAACATTTCCAAAAATCTTTAAATGAAAGACATTCTTCTGGTTAAAAAAGACCATTTGGTGTTTTCTTTTCTCTGAACTCTCTTTGGCTTCCCTTTAGACTAGTTCTCAGCTTTCAGCCTTCAGAGGCATCTGAGCCTTGGCCCAGGGAACACACTGGCTCTACTCAGAGACTCTTGGCAGTGCTGAGGCTCACCACCAAGCAGGGGGGGCTGGCTGCTGTGGACACCATCATTTCAAGTTCCCATAACTGAATGCTGTTCTCCAGAATGCTGGGATTCCTTTACATGGACAAGCGCTTTGCAGTCTCAGAGGTGTTAATGAGAATTTCACAAGTAGGTGGAGGAGGTCAGACCACAGGTCTTTTCAAAGCTCAGCTCCTGGGACCCACTTATACTTCTTAGAAGCCCTGTGGGGAAATGAACACAGAGAGAAAGACAATAAGACCTGCCATTGACCTGCAGCCACAGAAAGCTGTACTCAGCATAAAGGGAACAATACACATTGTCTTTGTCCCCAAGGATTTTCTATTCTAAAGGAAGAAGGGAAAGAATTTGAAATACCCAAGTCAACAAACCATTCACCTAATTAGAGCTGGATGACCAATGAAGAAATCTATTATAACTATTCCATTCTTCCTCCCCTAAGGGAAGTTTCTTTACAGAAGCTGTATAAACTGGTAGTTGCAAAAATTGCCTCTGGAACCAGACTTCCTAGGTTAGAGTTATGATCCTGCAACTTTCTAGTTGCGTACCTTCAGTTGAGTTGTGTAACCTCTTGTGCCATGGTTTCCTGATGTGCAAGATGGGAACAATAGCAGTGTGTCCCCCACAGCATGGCTGCAGGTATTAAAAGAGTTTACATATATGTATAGACACACGCACATACACATACGAGTTAAAGGAGTTACACATAGAGTTCTAGGAGTTAAACATATTAAATCTGTTAATATATACAAAGTGCTTGTAACGGTGCTTGTTAACAGTAAATGCTGTAGTAAAAACGGCTCCTTGCTGGTATTGCATTAGGTTTGTCTTTAAGACAGATCTGAAGATGGAGTGAGTCATTTCCTTATTCTAATAGCAATAATAATAACTTTTCATTTGCAGTAAATGCTTAATGAAAATTGGACATGTTCTATCTCATTTAGTTCTCACAACAATCTTATAAAGTAGAAACAATTTTAAACTTCATTTGACTATGAAGAAAACAGAGCTCAGTGAGGTTTGAATGACTTCCCTAAGACTCCAACACAGATCTGTTGCTGCAGATGAAGTCAGACGCAGATCAGTCTGACTCTTCTGGAATTTATTTTTATTATAATCTATTGATTCTTCCCTTCAACTATGAAAGAACGATGAGGAGAATGTTCTGGCATTGGAGATGGGATGTGAACTCAAAATAAAATGGTAAATGATTAAAGGAAGTAGCTGAACAGATCTCTAAATTTTACCGTTGGGGTCAATGGAAGTACAAGGATTAGCGGCAGAGTTTTGCTGCCTCTAAAGTTTCTGTAAGTATCTGAAGAACCACACTTTGGAAATTCACTCAGATCATGTGTTCCATTCCTAAAATTCCCTTCACTGATATTTATAGATGAGGGAAGGATAGATGATTAAAAGGCAGAGTCACCAGAATCTTAGGTTTTAATAAGGAAAACGTAAAGGCTAACACAGAAATCTGTAAGAGGGAGAAAAAGGGTCTACATCCTGGGCCAGACACTCTGCCCTACATTAGAGCTGCAGGTAGTTCTTTAAAATGGTGACCGCATCCTCCATGGACAGCCCAATCTTGTCTTAAAACATTGAGACTGAGAAAAGAGCTAGTCGTGCTCCAAGATGCATCAAGACCAGGCTAAAGTTTTATTCAGTCCTTTGGGGCAGACTGAAAAAATAATAAGTTTATTAAAATTGCCTATGTATCATGCTATGAAAACTTCTGCAAGGATGCACAGATGGGCTTCAATTTGGAGAACTCTGTTGCTGCATATTAAAGGCCTTTGATTTTAATATCCAATAATGAATAAAACTACTGGTGAGTGTCCTCCTGAGTCATAATGTAATCAGAAGCGAACGGCTGAGTCTGGCTCTCATTTCTTTTCACTATTGAATATTTGCTCTCAGCCAGATGTACCTAAGCTGAGAACACAACAATGAATCATTGTATACGTAGTGAAGCAGACCAAGGGGATTTAGTCAGAAGAAAAGCAAGAACTAATTAGAGCCAAATAAAAATGTGACTTTGAAATTTATTGGAATTATTGAATTTTCTGGAAGCAATTAGCCCTCAGCATCCATGGTCTTCTAAATAAGCCAAAACTTTTCTGCAGTGAAACACGCTTTATTGAGCTCTGCCATCTCTGTGTTCTACTTCAAGGCCCAGCCCCACTCTGATCATAGATGCCCGTAAAGCAGGAGTTAGCATGAGGAGTGACCACTTCCACCTCCCAGGTGCTGCAGCGCGGAGCCCCTGTGCTGATCCCGGAATTGAAGCTTCTCTTTATGATCCTGAAGATATCACTGCCTGAGTGGTGGGGGGATTTCTGTATGGTTTGCTTCCTTTGGTTTCTCTCGGTCAACTTCATTATCTTAGTGAATTGGTTTAAAGTCAAATCATATTTCCTTAAGTTACTTCCTGTTCCCAGGAATAACCATTTTGTGGCCCCAATTCTTCACCTTTTCCTCTTCCCACACTTGTCAGTGTTATTTTGCAGCTCCTTCTTTCAATCCATACAGTCTATTTCTCCACCCTTTGACTTGATGTGACTACCCTTTTGATCTGTTTTCACCAACAGAACGTGAAGTATCTATAAGAAGTGCTACCTCCACACCTCGTCTGAAAAGACCAGGGACACTTTGGCTTCCTGCCTAATCATTAGAACAGAGATAGACTCTGGAAGATGAGTGTAAGCTCAGTTGTTCCATTCAAGATCTCAGAGAGGCTCTGCCCCAAATCTGCAAAGCCACCCAGCTGATCTGAAGTTGGTGTGATTGAGCACCACTGACTAGCAGAATGCCCTGCTATCCCGATAACTCTTGGAGGAAAAAACTTTGGTGTTTCAATTCAGTAGACGTACACGTGGTCTGTAACATGGTGGCATTTAATGGACACAACCACTGTGATTGATCCTCAGCCCTAAGTTCCGACATGCATCATGACATAGCCCCACTCTGAATGCAAGTTAGAATCTTTGGTTCCTTGCACCGTATTTGACACTCAGTACTTCTTTTAACATAATTATGAAATAAGTAATACTGTTGAACTCATATCAGTGAACTTTTGGGTTGCTCTCTAATTTGAAATCAGGAGTAAGTTTATTCTTTGCTAATCGGCATTCTCCTTTCTGGACTGTGTCGCTTTTCTATTCTTTTTCAATGTCCTCTCTGTTTCTGTTTCACTTTCATTTAGACAGAAATGAATAATAAATTTGGGAGATTAATAATCTTTCTACATTGCCTAGGTAATAGAATTTGAAAAGTGTTAGGAACCATATGAGAAGAAGGGCAAACAATCCCAAGGCAAATGAGCCTGGAAAGTTGGCCTTGATCTCACTAATCTGATGGTGAAATTCTGAATCACTAAACAAATCTCAGGGTGTTATTGCATACTAACAAACCTTTAGAGTTTTATCTGATTTCAAATAGTTGTTACTTGTCCTACCTTTTATGCATTATTATATTTTTTATTTTTCTTGAAACCTCACTCAGAAGCCCAGGTGGTAAAACTAACTTCAGATCTTTTTTAAAAAGACTTAATCTTTCTTTCTAGTAGAATTTAGAATATTGCTGCCTTTTCTCTTATCTTCTAACACTTTGAGATCTTTAGCCAAAGGAATCATTTCTTATAATCATCATCAGCACTGGTTTACAGACCCTGCATAGACATTGCTTTTATGGGCATAAAGTTTTCAGGAGCGTATTCTACAAAGGTGAGGCATTCAGACTGCCCAGATACCACTAATTTTTTTTCTCATTATTTCTCCTTTAGAATAAAACACATCACATTTTAATTTATCAATAGTAACTTTGTGCAGCAAAGCAGTGAGTACTTTTGAATCACTATTTCCCTTCTGACATTTAAAGCAGCGAGTACAATGTTGACATCCAAAAGCTGTTGTAGTCTGTGGTGATATCGGAGACAATGTTCACTTAACGTAGTTGAGAACTGGCTGCCTGTTTCCTATTTCTGCAGAGACAGATGAATATATAATCAGAACAAGAAGCTCAGGAAGGGCAGAATGAATGGGAAGTAGTCTGTGTTGCTCTTTTAATTGTCACATTAGACAACGGCGAGTTAAGGTTTGGCGCTTGATCACATTCCTTGTCTCTTGCAGTACGGGAACATTTCCCATCATGGCCTGGCTGCTGATGCTAAGGTGCTATGAGAGCCTTGTTCTTGTCTCTGTCCTTCTCTGCCTCATTAGCTGGTTCATTTTAATTATTGCATCTTCATAAAGTCTAACATTTCAATATCAAATGTTCCATTCTTCAATTAACCATTAAAACTCAGAGAAGGGAGGATCAATGATCACATGACATTCTTCATCTATGTCTACATTTAACAATAATTCCATATCATTATGTTGAGATGTGCTGGGGCCCAGACAGCCCCTGTATTCTTACCATCTATGGAGACAACTACATCTTCATTCAACACACACTTACTGAGCTCTTTCAGTGTTGAAGGCCCTGGACAGAAGCTTTGATGGAAAGAAAGAGAAGCTTTGACCCCTTCTTTAAAAGAGCATTTATCTCCTTTCCTGTAAGGGACTAACTTTAAGAAAATCCTGATAAAGAAAGGTAAGATGTCAATGTAAAAGGGAAAAAGACATGAATAAAGGTCTAGAAGATCAAGAGTAAACACAGAAAGGAAATACAGAATAGGGAGATTCACCATCGCTTATCTTGATTCACCATCACTTATCTTCAACAACTTACTACACTCCATATTTGTGTTTTCTGTATTTTTTCTAGATTTATTATATTTACAATTAAAATATCAATAAAGTAGAAGTATACTGCTAATGTTGCAAAGGGAGAGACATGGGAGATGATTACCAAAAATTACTGGATGCTGTTAGAAAGCTAAGGACAGTTAATTTTTAGGAAGACAATTAAATCGGTACCTTATTTCATTATAAATTAGACCCATAGGGGAACTAGAAGATACTCAGGTATGATTTTATTTTTCATCTCAGATAAAAAAAAATCTGGCCCCTGCATAGGTGTCATAAATTAACTTTCTCTTATATGTTATTCTAAATGAAGTCTGTCTCCATTAACACAGATACTAAATATATGATCAATTAAAATATGCTAGTTTGGGATGGGGCCTGTGGCTCAAAGGAGTAGGGCATCGGCCCCACATGTCGAAGGTGGTGGGTTCAAACCCAGCCCCGGCCAAAAACTGCAAAAAAAAAAAAATACATATGCTCATTTGTTTTACATGGAAACAAGTACTTTCCTACCTTATATAAGTAATTTTTTAAATCAAAATCAGCACACTGTACCCCATAAATGCATTAATATATATATGATTTATGTATTTATGGCTTAATAAAAATAAATAAATAAAATAAATAAATCCATGTCTTTATATTGCCGTGAAAATTTGATCTGCATAATTCCAGCCCATCAAGATTTTGTGAAATTTTGATTCTCTTCCACTTATGCATTCTTCCTATAAAGGTATTTTTATCTCCATTTATTAAATATTTCACAAATAGTTACTAAGAGCCTGCTACGTGTTACACACTATTTTATATACTAAGGATTTAGCAATAAATAAGAGACAAAGCTTCCAGCCTTCATGAAACTTAAATTACAAGGGAAGAAATAGATGATAAAAGGTAGAGAGAGAAGGAGTAGGTCAGATGGGGATTAGAACTGTGGACATATGTAAGGTAGGATGGCGGGGTAGGAAGTGGAGAGGCATCTAGCCCTGGGCCCAGTCTTGGAAGGAAGGGCAATGAAGTCAGTAGACGTAGCAGAGTGAGAGTAAGAGCTAGGAAAGGAATACAATGTACTAAGAGGAACATGCCCTGTGGGGCCTTCTGGACCTAGCAAGACTGGCTTTTGCTCTGTGGAAAAGGAGAAGTCACTGGAGAGGCTCAGTCAGCCTCTGTTTTAGAAGATCCATCTGGCTACTGTCTAGAGAATAAATGGAAGTGATGCAAGAGTGGAAGTGATCAGAGCTGTTGGCTACTACAGTGGTCCAAGCAAAGGCTGGTATTGGTTTGGACCAGGTGATAGCGGTGGAAGTGGTGAGAAGTAGTCAGATTATGAGTATCTTAGGAGGTAGAGTCATACAACTTGTTAACTGGTTGGGTAGGAAATATGAAAGAAAAAGAATTCTCAGTTGACTCCACGGTTTGGGCCTGACCAGCCAGAAGGACGGAGCTGTTGCATACTGCACTGGGGAAGGCTGTAGCCAGTTTCAGGGTGGGAATCCCGAGTTGGGTCATAGACTTGTCATATTTGAGATGTCTGACAGACATACAGGTACAGATGTTATGGAATAAATGGGTCTGGAGTTTACTGGGGAGAAGTTCTGAGTAAAAGTAGAAATGGGAGCAGCATCAGCCTATAGGTGGTTTTTAAAACCAAAAGACTGGATAGAAGCCTGTAGGAGCAAGTACAGACAGAAGATAGATGTCATCCCAGGACAAAGCTCTGGAGAACACCAGTGCTGACAGGTCCAAGTTGGAGAAGAATCACAAAAAAGACCAAAAAGTGACCAGTCTAGCTGGAGAGTCTGAGGTGTGCTCTTCCTTACGTAAGCAGAGCACCTCACCGTGCATCAGGCACATGTGGGTTTGTTCACCAAAAAGAATTTAATTAGATGTATTTAAAATATGGAGACTATACAATGACAGTTTATGTAACCCTTCATGCATTATTGAATCTTTGCTCTTTTTCATACACTACAGCATTGAAATTAAAGTCACAACCTCTGCATACTCTAGTTCTCTGCATCCTTCTTCCGCGCAGAGGTCCTTGCTCTTTTGAAGCTGCTGTTTATGATTCTCATGCATGTTTTTCACTTTTTAAATTGAAATTTATGTAAATACTCAATTTTTATACCATACATGTGTGTACACATTCTATAGACATATAAATAAAGTATAATATTATTTTCCACGTTGTTAAACTTAATGTACAAGCTGTATATTGCCCTTCACACCTTTTGGATTTTATTTCCTTAGTAGTACATTTTGTAGTATGTTATGAAGATAATTTTTTTAATGCTGGGCCACATGCCATTATAAGAATATATTGTAGTCTATTTTTCTGAACTTGTTGTGCTGGACAGTTAGACTGCCTCCAAGTTTTGCTGTTTCCAACAATAATGCTGCAAACATTCGCAGGCTGTCTTTACCAGCATGTCTGGTTTTCTCTACCTTGTAATCCACCAGTGGAATTGCTGATCATAGGGTACATGCGTTTTTCGCCCTGTCATTACAAATGTCACCAAATTGCTCTTTAAAGTAGCTCTGTCACTTCAGACTGCTACTGGCAGGGTTTGAGAGCTCCTTTTGCCGGACTTCTTGGCAGTCCTTAAACTGATGCAAGCAAAACAGCAATCCACTGTTCAATGTTCCTCTTCCTGATTACTCTTGAAGTAAATTCACTTTCTCAAAGGTTTGCTGCTATTTTGTGATTTTACATGTTAATGTTTTGCAAGTGGGAAAATTCATAGTAAATCCTTTTTTTTTTTTTTTTCTTTCCTTTTTCTTGGAAAAAAGGGTCTGGCACTATCTTCAATTCCACAAGGCAACAGTTGCCAGAAACTCTTGAGCTAAAGCACACAATTCTCAGTTTGCTGTAATCCCGACCACTCTGCTACATCGCAACCAGCCTGCTTCACTCATTTACCCCGAGAAGCATTTGGATTGGGAGGCCTTATCTTAGAAGCTCCTGAACCAGGTTGAGAATCCAGGATTCATCTATGTTTCTTTTGGAAATATTGCCTAACAAGGTTACACATTTGTTTAAATGGTACATATAAGGATGCTATTCTTCAAAAGAAAAAAAAATCACTTTATTTTACAGACATATCCCTTGCTTTAGGTAATTCCATAGCATGAAAATTCAGACTTTTAAAAGCACAGAGTGATTATTCTTTTTGTTCCAGCTAAATAGTTCTGTGGATGGACTTTAAAATTTACCAAAACTCACTATGGAATTTCATTTATAAAGCAAATTTCCCTAATGCACTTGAAACATATGTTATTATTCAGCCAACATGTATTTAACAACCTGCTGTTACAGCCCATTTTCTAAAAACATCTACTGCATAAAGAAAGTTACATGAGCACCTTGTTGATGACATTTTCAATTGATTAAAACCCCTAGGACTTTCATTAGCACCTGACTCATTCAAAACATTGAGTGATGGGAACCTTGGAATAAGAAGGTTATTTCTAGTTCCAGAAATAAGAAGGAAAGGGCAAGTGTGAGAGTTTTTGAGTGGAAATATTCTGGGGCATTTCTTTGCTGATGAGAATCTGGGATGCAAGACTGATCCGAAGGAAGTGAATTATTTCCCCGGGGTACCATGTCTGTTCTTCTGGTAGCTGCTACCACATAAATATTAATGTCTGTTTCGGATAGCATAGCCTCAATGACTATGCTCACTTCAGGCATGGATAATGCAGAAAAACAAGAATATATAATACATTATTAATTTCCTGATGTTCTTTATACAAAATAAACTTTAAAATGAATCTACCTAAAATGATTAATTTCTACTTTGATTGATGTTATATTATTATTAGAACAAAGTAGGAAAACAAATCAACTTCCTAAGTTCAGACTGAACACCCTTATCACTAACTTTTTGTGCCTTTTACATGTATTGAGCACCTACTATGTGCCAGGAACTAGAAACAAAGTTAGCAACAATCTCTACACTGTAGATTATACTATACCCGTGGTTCTCAACCTTCCTAATGCCACAGCCCTTTAATACAGTTCAGGTTGAGAACTGCTGTAGTATACTCATGTAGCCCGTGCTTTATACAGCTCCACTCAGGAAAGTGTATCCAGACCTATTCTCAGCTACTGCCTTCCCAGCTCACCCCCATTCCTCTTGGAAATTGATTGTTCTGTCTGTCCTCTGTGCTCTTTCTTTGTGTCCAAGCAGTGGCTAAATTAAGGGGCTGGGGGAAGAGTGGTGCTATTTCCAAAAGATATGTAAGTAAAGTAATACAGTGACATTATGCTTGCTAATAATACGATGAAAAGACTTTAGAGCAGACAATATGCAAAAAGGGATCAGCATACTGGATGTTCAGTGAAGACAAAAGTGGTAGTCCCATGGGCAGGAATTGAATTTAGTCAATAAATGGCATCTTTTTCTTCGCTAGATCACTTCTGATTCAACCTGCCCCTGACATAGAGACCTAGATCTGAGCAGCAGTGTTCATTAGTCAAAAGTTGGACCCTCGTTAAATGTGTCTGCACTTGTACGGGATTAGGTATTAGATACTTGGGCTCTGAGTATTCCTGTCTACCTTTCAGAAAAGTGATGGTGCAGACACTTTCTCATTTCTACACATATTATAGATTTATCTTGAAACCCTCTAGCAATCTTGAACATTTTCACAATCTGTTATTTGTATTCTACTTAGAACATCTCTAAGCAAATTTTGATGATCACTATTTAAAATAATTCTTCTACTGAATCACCTGACTTTGTTTAAACAATTTTCTAAAAGAAAATCGAAGAAGATTTTCCTTTACATGAAAGACAAATATTTTAAACTTAAATATTTTGTGCTGAATATTACAGAGTATAGAAATTTTGGCAGCAGTATAAACCCAAAGCTTTACCAATTCCCGATTCGCCAAATTAAAATTTAAAAATGTGAAAACTGACCAAAGAAACCAAGGCCTTTTTTCAACTTCCAATAATTTGCAGTTGAGAAAGATTTACCATTACATGTCAAATAAACAATAGACCCGAGTTAGGTCCCACAAGAAAGACAAACCTCCCTGTATTCAACTAACCCTCTAGGTGATAGGATTCCACACTTAGTTAAGGCAGAGCGAACATCTCTTTATGTGTAGGAAGTCCCACGTAGTAATTACAGGCTCAGTTTCCAGTGTACTTTATTTACACTTTATTTTCTCCCAAGTAGACTTCAGAAAGACATACACTATGTTCACATTTTTTGAAATTTTTCTCCTATATTGAGCCAAGGCTGATTTAGGGCAGAAGTTTGATCTTCGTTTGATGATTTCAACAATGCCACTCAAAGTCAATAGAAGAGAAAGAAAAAGAAAATTCAAGGAAAAGAGAGTAGAAGGATAGAGAGGGAAGGAGAACAAACAGGAGAGAATGAGGGCAATAATGTAGATTAGGAATATCCTCAGTTGAGATATTGAATCAATACTGCATTGAGAATTTCAACAAGCAATATCTGTGATCTTGTTACTGATAAGGAAGCTTGCCAGTTCTTAATGGACTAGAGTTTGATGAACAAACTGTGATTTTTCCTTTTCTCACAGCACATTTGATTTGGTATCTGAAAAGCATTCCCTGTGTAGAGTACCCGAAATCTTTGGTAGAATGTAAACATTATCTTTTTAAAAGGACAGCTGAGCTTTTGGCAAAGTCAGGGAAATCACCGGAGACCAGAAACCGCAAGGCATCGCGAATCCAGAATAATGAATAGCTGGAACTGGCTTTTATTACAGGGCTCTCTGAAAATCCCTTGTGGTCAAAGCCTAGATTTGGAAGGTCCCTATTGTGCAGCAGACAGGAGACGAACCTGTAGGCTAGATTGGAGAAAACAGGCAAAAACAACACTCTCAGTGGAAATCAGTGGGATACACACTTAATCACCTCAGCTTTTGTTCCAGGTAGAGCTGTTAAATAAATAAATGTACAGATGGAAGAAGGGAGGGAGGAAGAAAAGAAAGATCTCTCCAAGGGCAATGCCACTTAACCATATGGCCATAGACATTTCCCATACAGATTTAGAGCTGAAATTCATGGTAATCGTATGATCCCCAAAATCCAAGGTAAATTTTAATTTTAAGTGTTCTCAAATTATCTACACGAATGACAATTAAATGGACATCATGTTAATAATTATAAAAATCAGAAAAGTATGGGAAAATTTTTAAGTCCTTTGAGGAAATAATTGTCATCCTGGAACTGCATATCCAGAAAAATGATTATTTTTATTTGGAATGAGGGATAAAATAAAAATGCTTTCAAATATTAGCAACAAGAACAAAATCAGAGTTTGCCAGTAACAAACTTTCACTAAAATAACTTTTAAAATTACACTTTAGGAAGGAGGAAAATGATCTCGGAAGCAAAGTCTAAAATTCAAGAAAAAAAAAGGTGGGCAAAAATCTGGTGAAACTACACGACCTTGACTGCTGAAAATAATAATGACATCTAAGTGTGTATTTAAAAAATACAAGAGGAGAAAACTGCCTCTAAAGAAGGTTGGGGTTTTTGCTATGAGGCAGTAATACTTATAAAGGCCTAATAACCTAAACAGCGTTTTCCTGGAATATAGATAAATAGAGCAATGGGACGGGAGAGAGGGCTAGAAACTGACTATCTGTGTGTGGAAATTTAACATTTGACAGGGTCAGCCATTGTGGCAGGTCAGTGGGGTAAGACGGACTGTTTCCTAAGTAGGTTTTACGGATAAGAACAAATACGAACTAGGACAATGATTCAGACCACATAGTGTAGAAAGCAGAACTCCAAACCTTCCTATAAAAAATATAGGAGACTAATTTTAGGAACTTTATTTACAAAAAGATTTCACTAAGACCTTAAAAAAAAAAGCACAAAGCATAAAGAAAAAGATCGAAATACATCTAAAGTTACATCAAGACATTTTATGAAAGACGAAAACTCAAGCCTCCAAACTGGGAGAAGTTCTGCAAAATGCAAAGCTGTCAAAGCTCAGGACCTGGAATCTCGCAGGGGCTTCTACACGTCAAGGCTAAGAAGTCGAACCAAGAGAAAAGACAAAAAGCAGCTCATTGAAGAGGAAAGAGCAATGGCTCGTAGCAAATTTAAAAATGCTAACTTTATTATCATCAAGGAGGAGCAACATAAAATCCCAGTGAAATATCATACCACTTCCAGCACACGAGGGACATAGACACACACAGAGAATGTCATAACAGCCAGTGTCAGAGAATAGGAAGCAAAGAGAAATCACAGAAGGTACTGGAAAGAGTGCCCATCTGCAGAACCTCTGTAGAGACTGCTGTTAGGGTGCTTCTGTTTAACCCCTGTAATGTGGTCAGAGGCAGCCCTCCTAATAACATATTCTATGAGAGACTTCCACGTGTTTACGTCAAATTAGAACTGTGGCATCAGTATTATTCACATTCGTGCCAAGCAGGAAACAACCAAACTTGTTGAAACAGTACTCCAATTGCGGCATATCTACACGGTGGAATTTCACCCGGCATGAGGAGAAATGGCCTACCGCCACCCGTCAGTGGGAAGGAAACTCGGAAACTGAATGTGGAGCAAGCACAGCACAGGAGAGGAGAACACAGCTCGTTGGATTCCATTTACCTGAGATCAAGAGCAGGAGAAACAAAGCAAGGTGCTGCTCGGGGATATGTGCCTGAGCTAGGAAATAAATAAAAGTAAGGCAAGATACTAGGATATTCTATTTCTTAAGCCAGGTAGTGGTTATGCGGAGTGCTTTATCATTTCCCTATAAACTGTACCTACATGTTACATGGGGGAAAAATGAGGTAAATATCAGAACTTATGAATGATTCTATGCCAACATACACAAGTCAGCATTTGGTAAACAGTAATTCTCATTTCGTAGTGTCTTCAGAGCATGCATATAAGGATTCTAAATCTGCTATTTTCATAAGACTAAGACAACTTCTTTCCATGTAGTTAGAGACGGATGACAGAATTGGAAAGACACCTCCTCCCATTCCACTCCTGCTCAGCCCCATTGCAGGGGGGCATTCTTGTGCTTAGCAAAATCTCAGCAAGCCTGTACTGCGCCCAGGCAGTAGACCCCTGATTGAGTGGTTGAACCTTGGCGATTTCACACATACTCGGCTTCTCCTCTGGAGCCTGTGTGTGATCTATTCAAATGCCAGTTGCCCCACAGAACCCCAGGACTCACTTGAGAATCTCAGATACTGCTTGGGGTCTGGCTTTCCCAACTGGAATTTTTCTTCCCTTGGGGTATATTCCTCTACAGCCAGCATCTCCGCCTCTATCACCACCACCATTTTCCTCCACCAGAAGATTTCCAGCTTCCAAGTATTTCCATTAAAGTAAGTAGCTACCAGAAAGGGAGACCTGATGCCTCCCACACCCAGTCTTTACCTGGGCCCTGCAGGAATAACCCCACAACAAGCATGTCACCTTTCTCGATACAAAGAAACATAAGTACAGATTTTATTTTTTATATCAAATTAGAAGTTTTTTGACATGTTTATTTCAGTCTTGACATTAGATTTTTTATTAACCATCTTATTACAAACCTTACCTTTTTACTCTGATAGGTATCATTTTATTATTCCGATAGGGTTGTCATGTCAATGTCCAATTAGAGTTAACCACCTCTTGGTGGCAGATGGTTGCAGAGAGCGTAGAAAAGGCAGAAGGTACAAAAAAATTCCTCAAACCTCTTGCCACCTCCTCAGAAAGTATTACTTATGCACAAGTTAGATGCTCTCGTTTGAATATGGATAATTTCCCATCTGTGCTTCTATAATCGCCTCCACCCTTAAGATTTTGCTCTGTACTCTGATACCAATATCCCTTTGGCCTGTGACAATGAGTTAATCTTGTTACTCTTCCAACTTAATACAATGGCATTTATCTTCCGAATTGTTCCCCTTGGACAGTGGCTTCCAGACTTTTTAGCTTACAACCCTGTTTCAGTTTGATGCAAAAACCCACAGCTTTCCAAAAAGAGCTAAATGCCACATAAATATTTAAAGAAAAGAAAAAGGGGTTGTGAGCATTTGAGGTTAAGTGGTTACTGTGTAGCCAGAAAGAGAGACAGGGTTGAAGATCGCTCCCAAGGATGTGGAAAAGCAGAGGAGTCAAAGGCAGTCATATCCCAATCGGGAGGTTACTGCTGGGAGGTGAATCTCCCAGAATTAACACTGCTGTGCTTAACGTTCTCTCCAGTTGGGAAAATACAAGGCCTGCAGCCCTAGACTGACATAGTCTGTTAAATGAGGACGAGTCCTTCTTTTCATCGTCATGTTACCCATCAATATTATGGTCCTAATCAGACTCACATTTTAGTAATGAAGGAGACCCTAAGCTATGGTTTTCAGGAAGAAAAAAAATGGCTCTGGCTTCAGAATATTTGGGATTGTTCACAGTACAGAGTGGTATCAGTTGAAGCATCCTCATTAGAAAGATACATCTGTTTACACTGGCTTTTTTCAACAAATATAGGAGGTGTATTAAAAATGCAAAATAGAATCTCAGTATTTGCCTCTCCTAGAAACTGCTAAATGTTACCATCCATAATGCAAAGGAGTTGGTAACTTTTTTCATAGTTCCATTTTCTCTTCACTTCCTTTCTCAAACTCAGAAAGTCAGTTCGGCAGACTGAAATTTATCAAAGGCTTCCAAGGGTGATTTCTTGGCCAGTGGTTTATTCAGCATCAAATAAACTCCAGAAAAGGGAAAAGAAGAGGTGGGGGAGCCTTAACCAAGCCTTGGCTACTTACCATATTCTCTATTCCACTTAGGCTAAGTTATTTGAATGACTTTTGTTTTCTTTTTAATTACAAAATAATGCTGGGGTTTTTCTTTAACATTTGGAATATTTAAGGAAAATTGTTAACGTCACCTAAATATCTCACAAGTAGATTTTGGTTTAACTCTTCTCGCTCTTTTTTCTCTACTGGATTTTGTTTTGCTTTGTTTTGTTTACAAAACAAAATTTGATCTTTTTAATACTATATTCACCAAAATACCTTAAAACGTTTGAGGGTGTGTGTGTGTGTGAGACTGTGTGTATGTGTGAGAGTGTGTGTGTGTGATTTGACACATTGCTCTTCCTTTTGAATTTTAAAATTTGACTTTGCTGAGGGGAATTTCATTTCCCCTCATCTGAAATTATAAACATCTCTTCTGCGCCTGGGTTAAGCATGAAATTAAGGTAATTAAAGATGAGTAATGCTAAAAGTTCCCTGAGCAAAATCAAAGTAAAATAAAAAAAAAAAAGAAAGAAAGTTAGGCTGTCGTGACTGAAGCAGCATTAGTCATAAACCCTCTGAGATTTGTTCTTTTGTTTTTACTTTTAATTTTTTTCCCTGTTTTCTCTTTCAGTGGAGGATTAGATCAGAATTTAAGACCAAGAAACATGTCAGAAAGATTCTAAGCTAGAAAATGAACTCAGTGGTATTTTCTTCTTTCCCATAAATGCTTGCTTGTTTATCAAACAAATGTTTACCGTATACCCACAGTGTGCCACTTTATGGTACTAAAATGCCAGTGTGGCATGTACAGACAGGCTGCTGCTGATTTATAAATTCCTAACTCAAAAGTCTCTGCCCTCAGCCAAATACCACCAGAAACATGTATAGGATGTCCATAAAGTTCGTGTGCAATTTAAAAATTTGTCTATTTAAAATTGCACATGAACTTTATGAACACCCTTTATGTAGACAAACAAGTTGGCTTTGTTATTCTTTACAGTAAGGAAAACATACAACTTGAGAAACAGTGGGACATCTCAGTAAGAGGATGTCGGAAAGACAATACTGTAGGATTTGAGCTTGGATTGGGTCATTGGAGAGAGGGCCCAGGAAGCAAAGTTTGACCAGATTGGATACTGTAAAGGAGGCAAATCTGTGTTTAGGCGTTTGGTGGGTGGCACAATAATCATGTTTTTGTCTACAGTTAGACAGAAGTATGAAATGGCCTTGCTCTGTTCTATTTTATCATTGTGTTAGTATAACTTTGTCTGAGGTTAGAAATTATCTCCAAGAGGAGAATAAAGTATCCTGGCTCTTAATGTCAGACTGGCCTGTAATAATACTGAAGTCAACTTGTGGCTCTTAGATCAGTTGCAGGTGTCACAGGCTATGTGCATGGGCGCACTGCCCTACTGGGCATGGACATTCAGGGTCAATCTGTTCCCTCACCCTGCTTTGTTCCTTTCCACACCACCTCTGCTGGGCCTGCCTCCCCAGAGGCTCCATTCATGCACTGTGGTCTGTACCAAGCCAGTTCACGTCACAGGCATTTGTTACGGGGAGTGGAAGTCACCTGCTCCTCTCTCTCACTCCTATAGCTTATCAATCTCCAGTCATGATTCATTCTGCCTGCTTGCTTCCATCCACTTCACTCCATCTCCTCTGCCAATACCTTAGGCCAGAAGACTGTCCACTTTCCCTGGCACTATTAGTCAGCTGGTCTTCCTTCTGTCACCCTTGACCCTTACAACTCCTTCTTCATCTGCTTCCAGAGGGATTTTTCACAAATACAAATCAGAGAGTATCACTGCCCACCATGACATTTAAGATAAGGATGAGCTTCATTATGATGCTTGCCATGATCTGCCCTTAACCTATTTCCCCACACTGCACCTTTCTTTCACTTTATTTTCAACACTGTAACCACAGGACAAATGGGCTCTATATGTATATTTCCTTCCGTGTCTTCCCTCTATTTGGAACCTATCCTTCTGCCTGCTTCCCTCCAAACTCCATTCTGCATCTCCTCCCCCTTAAAACCTCAGCCTATCCATGCCTTCTGTAAGAAGACTCAACCCAACAAAGCTCCAGCTGTGTGCTCCCACAGCACCCTGCCATCCCCCCTTCATGACATGACACTTCTCTCCCTTTATTGTGGTCAATGTCTGCTGTTCCAAAAGACTGTGTGTTCTACAAGGGGACAGGGCTTCTCTGTGCTGTTCATTCCTAAACTGCAGGTGACGGATGAGTGGATACTCATCAAAACATTTATTGAGTATATAAACCTAGTAATTAATTAATTACATTTGGCAATAAGATGTCACAATAAATGCTATTAAATACTATATTATGTATCACTGTTAGTACTAAAGTTTATTTTAAATATGATAAATAGGATTTCTAGATTACTGACAAAAATTGATTAATATATAAAAGAGTGTTCTGTGGGAAGATGGGATCTGAATTCTGGACAAAATTCTCAAACAACTTTTTGTAACAGACTCCAATCATAACAAGTGGGCTGCCCATGATTTTTCCTTATACTCTTGTATTAAATGCTATTTTATATTGTACCACTTTATTTTTATGGTTTTTGTTTTATGTCTCTTCAAATAGATTATATGGGCCTTGAAGACAAGGAATCTATCTCTAATTTCTTTATGTTTTCCACAAATATAAGCACTTTCTGACATATCCCAGGACTGGGATAAATTTAGTTTATTAGATTGACGTATTTAACAAATTGGGCATGTTTAAAGGAGGCTCATTTTCATCACAGTTATAGTACTGGAAGTTTAGGTAGAACAGTTATCAAAGAGAAGAAAATAAAGAGTATCTTATTTGGACAGGAATACATCAAATTATCTTTGCAGATGATATAATCTGAAATCTAGAGAAACTTAAAGAATCTGCACAAAAAACAATTAGATCTGATAAATAAATTCAGCAAAGTTGCAGGATACAAAATCAAAATACAAAAATCAGTAGCATTTCTATATGCCAAGGTAAACCATCTGAAAAAGAAACCAGGAAATGTTCCCATTTACAATAGCTACAAGTAAAATAAAATACCTACAAATAAACTTAATCAAAGAAGTAAAAGACCTCTGTAATGAGAACTATAAAACACTGATGAAAGGAATTGACTAGGATACAAAATGAAAATAAAGGGGGGCACCTGGGGCTCAAAGGAATAGGGTGCCAGCCCCATATGCCAGAGGTGGTGGGTTCAAACCAAACCCCGGCCAAAAACTGCAAGAAATAAATAAATTAATAAAATAAAAAATATATTTATTCTATGCTTATGGATTGGAAGAATCAAAATTGTTTTGAAAAGTCTATACTACACAAAGCAGTCTATAGGTTCAGTGTAATTCCCAACATAATGTCAATGACGTTTTTTACAGAAATAGAAAAAAAAAATCTAAAATTTACATAGAACCACAAAAGACCCAGAATAGCCAAAGCCATCCTTAGCAAAAAAGAAAAAGAAAATTTGAAAGAATCACATTACCTGACTTCAAATTATACTACAGAGCTATAATAACGAAAACAGCATGATACACACAGGTGTAAAAACAGACACAAAGACCAATGGAACACATAGACCAATGGAGAACCAGAAATAAATCCACATATCTATAGTGAATTTATTTTTGACAAAGACGCCAAGAACATAGGATGGGGAAAGGACAGTCCCTTCAATAAAAAGTGGTGGGAAAACTATATATCCACATACAGAAGAATGAAATAAGATCCTTATCTCTTGCCACACACAAAAAGTCAAACAAAAATGGATTAAAGATTTTAATCTTGTACCCCACAATAGTATTAATATACACTGCTATGATTTAATAAGAAAAAAAGATTTTAATCTAAGACCTGAAATGAAAGTATGAATATATTAGGGAAATGCTTTATGACACTGGTCTAGGTGAGGACTTTGTGAGTAATGCCCCTCAAACACAAAGCAAAGGCAACCAAAGCAAAACTGGACAAATGGGACCACAGCAAGCTGCAGAGGAAAGAATCAACAAGGTAAAGTGACAACCCACAGAGTGGGAGAAAATACTTGCAAACTATCCATCTGACCAGGAATCAATAATTAGAATATAGACAGTGCTCCAACAATTCAACAGAAAAAAATCAAGTAATCTGATTTTTAAAAATGGATTATTCTCAGCATACAAATACCCATCTTGCAACAACGGGTAGTAGAAAGTCATCAAGGGGGCTAAACAAGATAGTGACATGCTCAAATATACATTTCTTCAACATGAGCTGTCCTGAACATATGAGAATAATTAAGCTTTAAACAAAAATGTACATAAATTAATTTATTTCATCAGGGATTATTCCTGTAGGGCAGAAAAAGCTGGTACGGCAGCTGCAAATACATGCGGTGTTTATATTTTTTTATAATGGATCATTTTTCTTCATTATTGACATCGTATTCATCTCCTTTAGAATACTTTTAAAGCCTTAGAATTTATTAAACTTTGTCTCAGAGCTAAGGAATTTACAAAGTGAAATCTCGATATTCAAAACTTGATAATCAGGAAATCATTCTGATTAAGAAGTAAAATATGTTCCTGGTTTTTAAAATATCATCCAGATATAAAATGGATAAACAAGAAATTTTCTAAAACATTTACGAAAGTTATTAATATTCTTTAACTTTGCAGTGCCAAATTCACATTTAAATTCTATAGGATGGGATCATTTTGTCCCATCAGATGATTAAGAAATGCACATTTTTGATCCTGTCTTTCCAGTGTTCAAACCCCAAAGATAAATTAGGTAAAACAATTGAGTACTATATCAAAATAGGGGAACAGCTGACCTTTCCCAGTACCAGTTCTTTCTTCTACTGCTATTGAATATTTTCATATTACCTTTACATCATTCAGTCCCGACAGTGACTGAGAACCTCTTCTAAGGAAAGCATCAAGAGTGTTCATAACTAAAACCTACCCAAACCTGCTAATAAAAGATCCAGCCCCTGGCTTTTCCTCCTCATAGTTTGCTGGGAAGATGGCAATGAGTTCCCACAATCCCAAACACTGCCCAATTGGAGCTCCTTTTTCTTTTCTCTTCTGTCTACTCCAGCTTCCTCATCCTCTTTTATCTATCCATAGTCTTTGGGATTTCTCCACACCCTGCAGTAGTACCTCCAATAGTCTCCTCCATCTACCACTGCAGTTCCCTAAGGCCCTCGAGGTCAGCGGGGAATGTGCTCTCATACCATTCTCATGGACTCTCCCCAACTCCAAACTGAAGCACTGGAGCCTTGGAGTTGTTAAAATGCTATATGTTTAAGTTCAAGAAGAGGACAGACTCTTCCCATGTTCTGTTATTACAGGGGTTCCCATTCTTACTCCTTCAGATATGAGCCCTCCTACCATTAGAGGGCATGAGCTGGGGAATGGACACCATACTGGATGTGGACTTGCCCTTCTCTTTAGCCACTAAGGCTTTGCCGGTCTTTTCATGTCCGACTCCCTCCCTTGGAGTGGTTTTCCTTCCTGAACCAGTCCTCCTGGTTCCTCATTCACATAGGCTTACATGGGTCTATTCCATAACTCATTCAGTATTTCTGATCACTTCCACATTGCTGAAGCCAAAAATATTGAGTTGGAGGTCATCATTTAGACTGTAGATACCACAATGAGTGAATATGCAATGTCTGCCTTAAGAGATTTCAGAATTTTTGTAATTGCTAACACATCTCAAGATAAGCTAATGACATCAAAAATTTATAAATGGTAAAAAACAGGGGGATACTTGCTGCTATTTCCAAACAGTTCACTATGTTTTTCTCTCTCCAAGGAGCAATAATTCTAATTTTTATAAATATGTTTTCGAAAGAATAATTGATTCAGTACTGTCACAAATTTTGAGAATTATCTCATTACCTCTCATTACCTCCCATGAACACGACCTAAACATTCATGGGTGGGAGGGGAGCTTGTTTAACATGTTCTCTTGAGAAGTTCCTTAATACTTCAAAGTCTGTCTTGACAATAGATAACATTAAAATAGCTATCCTTTTAAAAGTGAAAAGAGAATTTATAACACTTAAGGCCAGGCAAAAACATGCTCAAATTGTTATTGTAGGAAAAAATTACAATTTCTTAACAGAAAAGAAATCCCTAGTCATCATTCAATATATCATCATTTAACATGAAGGACAGAAAAATGTACTCATTAATTGCCTGAATAAATTTGCATTTTAAAGTAATTTAATTTTCGCTAACATCATTTGGATGACTGAAGTGAAACATAAAGGAGTTAACTGAACAGATTATTTGAGGTATAAATTTTACAGAAATCAAAATGTATTGCTAGGTATTACACACCTTTTTATTTCCAAGATAAATTTTGAGCACTTGAAAATTATAATCACGTTGCAAAAGTCATAAAGTTTCAATATATTTGAGTGATTTAATTTCAAGAAATTTTCTTTCCTTCCTTTACAAATCACAAGTTTAACTTGTGCTTCCAGAATTTCATTGTCCGTAAAATCATTCTATTTCATTCAGAATTATTTCTTCATACACTGGCAGTTTACTGGGGAGAATTATGTAATACCTGGAGGGTGTATTAGAGCAAAAAGAAAAAAAGGAAAAACCTGTCTAAATTCTATTTGAATAGTAGCTATCTGGATTTCCAATTCCCAATATTAAGGACAACTTGATTTTCAAAGATACATGAGAAAGACTCTCCAACTTTCCTTTATCTTCACTTCCATCACTAGCAGCCCATGTTGCAGGAAGTTTGATACAAATGCTTGCTGTTAATGGATGATTATTAACACTATGTTTTACTCCCTCCCCACCCCCAAAAAGAGACTGTTGTTAACCACCTTCTCTTTTCTTGAAGGGCTGAGAGCTGAAGACCTGGGAGAGAGAGAAGTTAAGGTCTAACAGAAGTCAAGATTTTTACAGAAAAGCAATGGAACACTAGCAGAAATTTTATTTGGTTTGAATTTGAAGTTATCTTAAAAGAGGTTAGGATGATGCTTTAAAAAAATGGCACCGTACAACCCTAGTTGGAACAACTGGATAATAATGCAATGAGCCAACTGCCTTCTTCTAAATGGAGTTTGCCAAGTCCATACTATTAATTCATAGATCTCCACTCAACTCTGCATTACAGCATATCACTTGAATACTCACGTGTGGTCAGAAGATAGCTCATCCTTACTTGCAGCATACAGGGAAACAATTACTAATTCTAGACCAAAGTGGCAACAAAATTAAGTTTAATAACCAAGTGTTGTATCTTCTAGAGACCACAAAGCTTGAAATGTGTGTGACTACCAAGATGTTTGGAGAACACTTAGGGATCTAAAAATAGACCTGCCATTCAAACCTACAATTCCTCTACTAGGTATATATCCAGAAGACCAAAAATCACATTATAACAAAGATATTTGTACCAGAATGTTTATTGCAGCCCAATTCATAATTGCTAGGTCATGGAAGAAGCCCAAGTGCCCATCGACCCATGAATGGATTAATAAATTGTGGTATATGTACACCATGGAATACTATGCAGCCCTAAAGAAGGATGGAGACTTTACCTCCTTCATGTTTACATGGATGGAGCTGGAAAATGTTCTTCTTAGCAAAGTATCTCAAGAATGGAAGAAAAAGTATCCAATGTACTCAGCCCTACTATGATACCAATTTGTAGCTTTCGTAGGAAAGCTATAACCCAATTATAGCCCAAGAAGAAGGAGAAAGGGGAGATAGAGGGGAGGGGAGAGGGGAGGACAGGTGGAGGGAGGGTAATTGGTGGGACCACACCTACAGTACATCTTTCAAGGGTACATGAAACTTTCTAAACGTAGAATACAAATGTCTTAACACAATGACTAAGAAAATGCCATGAAGGCTATGTTAACCAGTTTGATGAAAATATTTCAAATTGTATATAAAATCAGTACATTGTACTCCATGATTGCATTGATTACACAGCTATGATTTAATAAATATATATATATATATGTGTGTGTGTGTTTTTTTTGGAAGGAGCATGGGGAGTGTATATAAAACATATGCACATATATGCAACATGTATGTCTTTTGTCTTCCAGAGTTTGAGAATAATTTTAGCAATGTGAGCTGTATTGTGTTTTACTTTTGATCTACCTGACTTCAACATTAGGCCATATGTAAAACTTAATAGTGATATCATTTATAAGACTTCATGCCATTTTAATTTGGCAATAGTAGCTGAAATTAGGGATATGTAGAGGTGAGGCTACATTTTTTCTCTTTAATTTAAATATCTCAAACCCTCTATAGAAATCAACAATTTATTGTTTGAGCCTGAGTGGGAGGTTGCTGTGAGCTGTGACACCAGGGCATTCTACCCAGGGTGACAGCTTGAGACTCTCTGTCTCAAAAAAAAAAAAAACTAAAGTTAAGATTTGTTAGCACAATTGAAATATATAATAAAAATGAAAAACCATTAAAATACTTCTATTTTATCAGCTAAATACAGTAGAATCTCTTTACGGTGACTTTCCAAGGGGCTATAACAAACTGGTCAACATACAGAAGTGGTCAAGATAAGGAAGTAGGCCTACTGTACTGATACATTCATGTGGTGCATGATTAGTGCAAAGAAATTAGGTTGACTTAATGAGGTGGTCAATGTAAGGAGGCAGTCAAGTATGGAGGTTCTATTGTATTTTATAAATAGTAAAACCTGAAAGTTAGCTGAAAATTTGCTAATGTAATGGAAATATATTGTAAATATTACTGAAAAATACTTCTATATTATCAGGTAATTTTTTAAATGTTTAAAAACATTTAAATGAGTTCTTTGAGTTCTTTCTTTGAATGAGCCAACACTTCTCATCATGCAAAAAACTACTAATAATTACTGTTTTCCAACTTACAAAGCATAGAAAATACAAAAGAATTAAGTAAATGAGGTGTAACAAAGTTGACAATTATACAATGTTTGCTTAATATTAATGATACTCCAATGTATTTTTGACTTCTAAGGCTATTCTAAAATGTGCATACTGCAATGACACCATTTGACACAGTAATCTTTTTCTGTACACATACCATATATTTTTCAGATATAGCACATATTCCATCTTGCTTATTCTACTCATGTTGAGTATGTAGCATTAGGAGAAATAAAAACTTACATTTTAAAATATAGTATGAGCAACAGTATTGGCTGATAAAGAGAAAAATATCTTTTCAAAGTTTGTTCGTGTTCCCATCAATAAAATAGAAGCAGCATTATTTGACATGCCCGTCCTTTTTTTAATTGAAAAATATTCTTGCAAGAAAATAATAATTCTTCCTTTATATTTTCATGAAATTAATTTATTAATGATTTTAGGAATTGATGTTATTTATTATTCATTTGATATTATTAATATTTATAACATTTTCTGTTCAATATCATTAATATTAATTTATTATTCAATTCATTTAATTCACTTTTTGCAGCCTTTTAAAGGCTGTTATTTCTGTGGTCTCCGATGGTGCATAGTTTAGACAGTTTTGAATTTTGTAATGCCTTTGTAACAGGCATGTACTGAGTTTAGTTCATCACTGTGGCCAGATCTATTTTTGTAGTAATCACATGGGCACATAATTCACAAAAGTTATTTTTTTTAAGTAGAGAGATAATTTTAACATATTTTAGGTTGATTCCAGAAATTCAGGAAGTTCAACCAGATTTAAACCCTTTCTTTATAATAATTCACACTAATCCCCATGCTATGGTCAACTACATATAGATCTTACAATGATTCTTATGGCAAGAATTTGTTGTGTGGTTTGCACATTTTATATTTTCTGTATCAACGTTGGTTTTTGTTCTGAACATGATGAATCATTATTTCAGTCATTGTCTCCAGCCATTATGCTTTCAATTCACTCAGAAATTCTCATTCTTTAGTCATTAATTCATCCATCTGATGGACCGAGCAATTTAATTGTGCATCTCTAAGATAATGTGATAAAAGTTGAAAATATTATTTGAAAATAATTTACTAATCTTTTAGTAAAGATTTGCTAATTTACTAATAATTTACTAATCTATTAGTAAATTTACTAATAATTACTGGTACACTACTGTTAATGAATTATATGCAAAAGATCCCATACACACATTACCTTTTCTTTCAATAAAAATGTATTTCTGACTGTGGTGGAGGATATTTGGGGGATATGACATCCCTTAATACATAGTACACTCTACTTTATGCTGCCTCATTTCTCCTATCAAAATCCCAGCCCCAACCCTGGGTAGTTGGGGCATTTTATTTACGTCTCTGTGCCTCAGTTTCCTTACCTATAAAGCAGGGATAATGATGCGACCAATTCAAACTCTGCTATAAACTTTTGTCAGACAAAGGTTTGATAACCAGAATCCACAGAGAACTCAAACTTAGTAATAAGAAAAGAACAAGAAATCCCATTTCATTGTGGGCAAGGGACTTGAACAGAGCTTCTCTGAAGAAGATAGGCTCATGGCCTACAGACACATGAAAAAATGTTCATCATCTTTAATCATCAGAGAAATGCAAATCAAAGCCACTTTTAGATGTACTCTTGAGAAGGACAGAGATTCTGTTTGGCTTTGACTAGCGCTTGTGTCTTGGTTTCCCCAGGACAGTTCTGGTTTGGGTTTGTTGTCTTTGTGTAATTGTTATTGGTGGTTCTTTTTACAGTTCAAATTGTCTCATTTGGATGATAAACTATATGATCGTCTTTCTTATATAATGCTTTATTTTACTTTTTAATATACCTTATTTTTATCTTTAAAAAAAACAAACTGTGCTATAAAAATCTGTGCTTGTTTTCTATCAATGCTGCAACAAATTATTAGAAATTCAGTTTCTTAAAATACACATTTGTTGTAGCTCAGAGTTTTTCTAGGTCGAAATGCCAGAGAGAGTAAGGATGAGCTGGGTCATCTGCTCAGCATCTCCCAAGGCCAAGCTCAAGGTGTCAGCAAGACTGAGTTCCTTCTTTCTGGTCCTAGAGATGAATCCATCCACTTCTGAGTTCATTTATGCTGTAGGCCAAGTTTACTTCTTTGCAGTCATAGTTCTGAGATCCCCACTTCCTCGTTGACTGTAACCAGGGCTCAGATTTTCATTCCACAGGCTGTTCTCATTTATCTGAAGTCTTCTATATGTTCCTCTCCAGCAACGGCAGTTTGAATCCCTCTTATATTTTGAAATTCTCTCACTTCTGCTACTGCACCAAAAACAATTCTTTGCTTTTAAGGGCTCATGTAACAAGATTAGACCCATCGAGATAATCCAAAACAATCCCTGTGTTTAGGGCCTATCACCTTAATTATATCTGCAAAATCCCTTTTGTCATGTATGTAAAATCTTTACATATTCTGGGAAGAGTATGTGGGTGTCTTTGAAAGGGCTACTCTTCTGCCTACCGCAAGATTAAATAATTCAATTTATGTAAAGTGCCTAAAAAACAGTTGGTGAAAATTGATTCATCTTTTATTGTAAAAACTGTGAAACGTCATAGATACAGTGTAGCCACAACATCATTTTCATCCAACACTTTATAAAAATCATTGGCTTTTTTTAGTGTGATTGAATGTGACTGTATCTCTAGCCCATAAAGTACACTTCTTTGCCACACTGTCATTTTTATGGTACGAAATTAAAGTGATTTTTAAAATTAATATTTAAAAGTTAAAGTCAAATTAACTTTCGATTGTGAATTGTCGCTTTAGAAGAGAAGTTTTGTATTTATTACTAGGAAAATCATTCAATCTAAGTATCTAACAATTTGGGATATTGCCGTCGCATCCCTTTGAATTAGGAAATTAATAGCAATGAGGCAAGATTATCAATATATTCAAAGAAAAACTGTCACTTTGGTTGCCAGCTTGATTAAAAACTCAAACAATATCATGTTTGTAAGATTTCAGTAGTTCTCGATTATAGAAGAGTCAGCCCTCTGTTCTTAAATAAGGCCATGCTAATACTACCAAATGATTTTAAAATTACAACATAAAATATCTTAATGGGAATTAACAGATCCCCGATGATATATAGAGCCCCATTTGAGAAACATTTAAGCTTGAGCAAAGATCTTTGTCAAAATATAATATATTACAGTCACTTTTATGCATCCTCTACTCTGGCATAAGCTCTATGAAGAAAATAAACGATCTTTTCTACATTTTGGAATCTCTTCTCTCTGTAAGGGATTTGCTATATAAAGTCAGCTAAATGAAATTCAACATGTTGCTTAATAAACAAAGCAAAGTAAATGAAAAATTAGCGAGGCTTCAATATCCATAAATATGTTAGGATTTTTATTTTGGCTTCCATTTGAAGTATGATTACTTCTTCAATTCCACCGGGTAAAAATCAAAATGAAATAAACAGCGAAAATTTCCAAGACGTTATTTCCCTGCCTGTCTCATCAGACAATTAAAATCTGTGTTATGCAGAGTGCTGTATTAATATATTTCCCCATGCTTTTCAAGCA
The DNA here is from genome assembly GCF_000181295.1 of Otolemur garnettii. Classification (NCBI taxonomy): domain Eukaryota; kingdom Metazoa; phylum Chordata; class Mammalia; order Primates; family Galagidae; genus Otolemur; species Otolemur garnettii. Next base: position 21,747,542 of record NW_003852400.1, read on the forward strand.
TTTAATTTTCTGTTTATGGCTGTAAAATAGTCTGTCATTACTTTGATGTGGCAGATGAAGAGACCAAAAAGCTATTTAGAAAGCTAAAAGCTAGTGACAGAGCAGGTAGACAGCACAGAACCAAAAGTATATACACAGAAAGAGCCCGTGGGATCAATATGGTCTTCCCGAACTTTGAGATTGGCAGCTCTTAAATCCGGTAAGTAACCAGGTGCTTGATAAAGAACTACATACCTTGTTAAATACAACAGCAAATTGATTACTTTTGAGACTAACCTCTAGGGCCGGGAAGAACTAAGACACCCCCCCCCCGATTCTGAGTCTGAAATCTGTACTAAATCAAAAAGTTCAAATAGAAAAACAAAATTTCAATGAAGGCCAGGGCAAAGGTGGGAGAGAACACAAAGGAACCCTGACAAGAGAAAAAAATAGAAACAAACAACACACCAAACTGTTCCGAATGTTACCCTGGTGCCACTTAGAATTCCTGGGCATACCTCAGTATTTAAATTACTTGGCTCTTAATTATCTGGGCTGCAACTTATCACCTGGTCACATACTTTAAGCAGAACACAGGCTAGACTAGAACCAAATAGTGACCGATGGGAATTAGCTCCATGATGTACTATGGATTGGATAGAAAAAAAGGAGGATTTATGGTTTATCACATTGCAGAAAGCGCTGGTTTTCTCCCACGGATGTAGCTATTACTTAGGAGCATAGCAAATGGCTGGAGGGTAATTCATAAACTTGTGCCTGGTAGAATAAAGAGACATAAACTAGAGGCAGTAACCGCATTACGTTCCTCTGCCTCTCCTTGTGGTTATTACAGAACTTTGGCCATCAGTAGTGGTTTGGTTGAATGGCTTGGGGAACTGTTAGAAAAAGTCAGTATAGGGGAGAGAGGACAGGCCATCCAGAGTGCCGTGCGCACGTGTTAAGTTTAAGGCATCCACTGGACATTCATTTGTGGGTAAGCAGATATTCAAAGACACTGCACAGAGAAAAGGTTAGGGCTGGACATACAATGTGCAGGTGAAGCCCATAACTGATATCTAAAACTATTGGGAAAGAATGGGACCACCCTAGAGGTTAAGTATAGAAAATAAAAGACAATTGGAGACTGAGCCCTGTGCTTCTCTAGCAGTGGAGGTCAAGAGGAGAAAAACCAAAACAGGGGACTGATAAGAAGCAGCAGTTAAAGTAAGAAGAAAAAAGATAAAGTGATGGCTCGGCGCCTATAGCTCAACCGGCTAAGGCGCCAGCCACGTACACCTAAGGTGGCGGGTTCGAATCCCCAGCCTGGACCCGCCAAACAACAATGACGGCTGCAACCAAAAAATAGCCGGGCGTTGTGCCGGGCGCCTGTGGTCCCAGCTACTTGGGAGGCGGAGGCAGGAGACTCGCTTGAGCCCAGGAGTTGGAGGTTGCTGTGAGCTGTAATGCCACGGCACTCTACCCAGGGGGACAGCTTGAGGCTCTGTCTCAAAAAAAAAAAAAAAAAAAAAAAAGATAAAGTGATGCCCTGCAGGATCAGTACAAAGGTGCTTCAAAGAGGAAAGAAGGATCAATGTCGTCAAGTGACCCTGAGGGCCAGAGTTCAATAAGGACTAAAATTGGCCGCAAACTTTGGTAACTCTGAGGTCATTGGTATCTTGTAAAGAGCAGCGATAGTGTAGGGATGGGGCTGGCATGAAATAGAGAGAGAATGTTAGGTAAGAAGTGGGTAGAGATGGGGCACGTTGCTCTTTAAAGGTTTTGGGTTGTTTTTAGTTTTTGTTTCTGTTTTTGTTTTTATTTTTGTCATAAAGAAGAGCAGAGAAATGTAATGGCAGATGAAGGCAAGCCTACTGTCAAAGGACAGGCATTTTTGTCTGTTTTTGTTTTCTGTTTTTTGAGGTTTTTTAATTAGAGATTTTACACTGTGTCTGTGTCTGTGTCTGTGTGTGCGTACACACACATTCTATTCGTAGAGACAAGTTGATTGTGCAGAAAAGAGGGGTAGACATTTTAAGGGCAGAGTTCTAGAGCTTGGTACCTGTAGCAGCCCTAAATAAAAACCAGAATTCTCTATCCATTACAGGAGTGGAGTTATTGACAAAGACAAGGTCTTTATCCTTATGTCAGGTGGCTTGAGTGCTGGGCAGCAATTCTAGACTGTTTTAAGAGGAGAAAGGGAAAGGCTCCCCCCGAGCTGTGTTTAAGTGCTGGCCCTAAAGGTACAGCTAGTGCTTTAAAATCAAAGCACAGCTTTTTCTAGGGGGGGGGGTCATTACACCATGGAAGAGGCCCAGTCCGGGTACTCTGATTCTCCTCTAACTTTCAGACCTTGTCACAGAATCCAGCTATAATGTCAGACTCTTTTTTACCCGCTTATTATATATTTTCTGTGAGAGCTCCGGTTATTGAAATCATTTCTGTTTTTCTTTTGCAGTTTTTGGCCAGGGCTGGGTTTGAACCTGCCACCTCTGGCTTAAGGGGCCAGCGCCCCACTCCTTTGAGCCACAGGCGCCGCCCAGAAATCATTTCTGTTTTTCTTAACAAAATATCGTCTGGTCCATGCAAATTGAGTATTTGCAAATACATAATGGAAGATACCTGTTAGCTGTCTCTAAATATCTATTATAGTCCTACTTATAAAACCCAGGTGCCCATCTCCTTCAGCAAGGCAATACAAACAGCGGGGGGTGGAGGGGTGGGCAATCTTATAGTAGAATAGTAGAACCTACTGGTCAACACTGGAATGTTTTGTTTTGTTTTGTTTTGCTTTGTTTTAATTAAATCATAGCTGTGTGCATTAGTGCAGTTATGGGGTCACAAATGTTCTTATGGCTGATGTGAAAATTTCAGCTTACATCTAGAAGACCAGACACAGTGGCTCATGCCTGTAGTACTAACATTTCGGAAGGCCAAAGCTGGTGGATTGCTTGAGCTCAGGAGTTTGAGACCACCCTGAGCAAGAGTAAGATCTTGTCTCTACTAAAAATAGAAAAAACTCACTGAATATGGTGATGCATGCCCACCTGTAGTCCCAGGTATTTGGGAGGCTGAGGCAAGAGGACCCCTTAAGCCCAAGAGTTTGAGGTTGCTGTAAGCTACCATGACCCCATGGCACTCTACCCAGGGTGCCAAAACAAAAAGTGTTTTTGCATATAGAAGTATTCTCCTGTTTCACCAAGAGCCCAATTTTCATGGGAAGTGCATAGAATGGTAAGAAAAATGGGAACACCCCAACAGACAGATAACCTTCTGAATAATGAGTGGCAGATGCTACAATTCAATCACTCTCACAGCAGGAGTCCAAGTTGATGGATAACCCATCTGTTAAGGAGAGCAGGAAGTGTGGAATGAAGGGAAGTTAGTTCAGGTCTCCTGAGGATTGCTGGTCTCAGGACTATATTAAAGGGACTGATATGATCTTGACTCCTTGTTAGTATTGCTGGTAAAAGCTCAGAAGGCAACAGTCTAGAAATGTCAAGAAGATAAACCAATGAACAACTAATCCAAAGTTAGAAATAGTTTATGAATACTGAAATGTATAATTGATATAGAGATGATTTTCAATATGATCCTCCACAATGAAACTAATAATGAAATAAAATTGAAGTGCTGCTAAAAAGGTCAGAATTAACTAATTTTTTTTTCTTTTTTGAGGCAATAATCTCAGGCCTTCATAGTTCATAGAAACACCAGAATCTAGGTATACATTTCAATGAAGATCAATTTATGAGACATATTGCCTAAAGAGAGGGAAAATGTCCCTGCTGGAAGTGTATCTTTTTTAATTTTTTCCTTTGAGCGGGAAATAATCAGCTAGCTTGAGAAAGAGAAGATTCGGAAGTCAACACTGCTTCTATAACTCACGTCGTGACATTTAACTGTCAGCTATTATTTCTAAACTGTTAACTTTTATGAAAGCTATTTAGATGACGATGTCCATGGTTAATAATATTGGCTTCAGAAATATCATTGGATAAAGGACACAATTCTCATGGTAGTTGCTATAGTCTTTCCATTTTTTTTTTTTTGAGAAAAAGTGTGAAAGTGGGGTTACATTTTCTTTTACTTAGAAGTATTTTTTTTTTCAACATTAAACACTTTTGATTTGTTTTGTTTTTGAGATAGAGTCTCATTCTGTCACCTGGGTAGAGTGCAGTGCCATGGCAGCATAACTCACAGCAACCTCAACCTCTGGGGCTTAAGTGATCCTCTTGTGTCAGCCTCCCTAGTAGCTGGGACTATAGGCTTAGCCTATAGACACAACTAGAATAACTAGCCACAACCCCGGCTAGTTTTTCTATATATATATATTTTTTAATAGAGGCTTGGTCTTGCTCTCACTTGGACTGGTCTCCGAATTCCACCTGCCTCAGCCTCCCAGAGTGCTAGAATTACAAGCGTGAGCCACTGCACCCCGCCCATCTTCAAGGATTAGTCCCAAAAGGCTTTACAGGAAAATTTTCAGACTTCAAGTTAGGCTTGTCTGTACAGTTGGCATCAGTGCTGTGAACTTTGTGCCTTATGCCATACCCAGCCCATAGCAGGCACTTGAGAAGCAGCTGCTAAATGAGTTACAGTAGCTAGAGCAGGTGTTTTTGTCTCTACTGAGAGTTGCTTGTTAGCAATGCAGGGATTAGGAAGGAAAAGCCAAAAGCCAAATCAAAACAAAATATGCCTCTTAACTACATCAATGGTTTGAGACTTACAGTTTCTTTCACTGTTTCTGCTTATAATGCTACTATGAGCAGAATCCAAAATTCCTAAGCCAGGCTAGCTATTAATTTCTAAAGGAAATTCAATTTTATCTTTTTAAATAGAAACATTTCTCTAAATCCTATTAGTAGAGTTATTTTTCACCTAATTAATTAAAAAATATAAACTTACGAATCTTAAAGGCATTAAGTAGAGATACTTTTAAGGATATTTATGGATTTTATAAACTATAAAAAGGAGTTGTTGCATTCTAACATTTTTCATTCATTTTTTAAATATCAGTCCATTAAGACATTTTATTTCTCTGGCCTGATTTTTATCCTGAGGTGAAAATATATATATATATATACACACATATATATTAATATATGCACATGTAAAGGATCAATAGGAAAGTTGAGTCTCAGAAGAAAAATCATTAAATTCTCTTCCCTGGAGGTAGATAGAACTCTGCTTAATAAGGCATGATGTAGTTTTATTTCTTATTAATAACTCCAGAGCAATGATTTTTATTTTCGCATGTACCTGTATCTCCAGGTATTAAGTTAAAATGTCCACTCCCCTTTTGGCTTCTGTCTCTTAACACACACAACAGAGTCCAAGTTTCTATGCACCTTCACAAAGAAGCCCTGAGATATTCTGTCAGGAGAACGAATTCCTCTGTCCATGGTTACAAAACCAAACTCAGATTTCCAGAAAAGATCAAGTCCAGGGGGAAGTACAAAGGCAATAAAACCATCCTCACTACTTTCCCTGTAGTAGAGGCAACTGCAAGGCATTGCCAGTCAACAGTCAGAAAATAGCCAGACATAACCAATCCCCATCATAAAAATAAGGTCTGCCAGAGGCTGAGTGAATGGTCTTTGTTAACTCAGACACCATTTTTGTTTCTTTTGTCAATCGTTAGTAGTAATTCAAAATTTGAAGCAATACTACCTCTTTCCAACAATGTTTATTTTCTAATATTATTGTAGTTATCAATTCTGCACTATATTTAGGATATAATCTGTAAGAGATATTTTGTATATCAGAATACTGGTATGTAGTGAAGTAATGGTTCTAAAATCACATGAAAATTGAATGTCAGGGTCACACTCAGATTTCACGTTTCTCCGTGTATAGTTTAGTGCTGCCCTTTTGCAAGGAAAGAATTTAGAACTCCTGTGTCTGCCCTCATGACAGAGACATTTGGGAAACACAGACTCACTAATTATCTACAACCTAAAGCAAAATTTTAGTTAATCTTCACCATTTATTTTCATGAAGAAATTTAGTCAAGTTATTATGAAGAGCAAAATCTGTTGGCTATGATGGACTCTAATGAGCAAATACTAAGCTGCTACATTAGTTTTCCAAAATTAGTGCCCTTTTTATTGGTTCCTTAAATGTAACAACTTCTGCCAGGAGAATTAGATATTATTAGTCCTTGACATCAAAAGCCATGGAGGACTAATTACATAAAGTTGAACGAATATCTTAACTTTGTTGTGTGCCAGCCCATGCCCAAGCTTGTTCACAAAAAGCCCCTAAGTAGATGTAAGTGTAAAACACCTGGACGGGTGTATGAGGTGGCTGAGAACAGCCAGCCACTCACAGAACCCATTCCCTCTTCCTGCTGTGTTCATTGTTCATGCCTCAGGGTGGCCATGTGACTTAATTCTAGCCAATAGAATGTAAGAACTAAAGCTATAGGCCTCAATTTCAGGCCTGGTCCATAAAAACTCCTCCAAGCCCTTTTCTGTTTGATTGGCTTGATGCAACAAATACAGTGGCCTTGGAAGCTCTGTTCTGAAGACAAAAGAGTTGCAAAATGGAACAAACCCAGAGCCCTAAATCACCACACAAACAAGAGTTGCCCACCAATTAGGAACATCAATTTCAGGAGTTTTATAAGAACTGAACTTCTTACAAAACTTGAGCTACTACACACGTTGGGCTGTGTGACAGCTGGCGGCATCAATTTAATGCTTCTAACTTATGCACAGGAAAGAGGGCTTTGCTTTAGAATGGTTCAGCATGATTCCAGTACTTCAGGCATTATTTTGCTGAGTGACAGAATTAATGTCTTCTATGAAATCGTAATCAAATGGGTGTTAGTGTGACCCTTTCAGAAGGGATGACCCTTAAAGTCTATTGTAGCTCTGTCCCAGACCCCTTGGATGAGGAGCATTCCTCTCCCTGAGCAGGGCCGCACCATCTCCACCATCCCTCTTGCATCCTCCTGAGGGTTGTGAAGAGGAGACCGAGAGGCTGTGATCACACAGATGTATCCGTTGCTTTTCTCAAATTCCTTTGTAAGCTGATAAGGCGTGAGTGGAACCTTGGTATGAGTAATTTTTGCCACCATTAAACTGAATCCCAGCCTTTTCTGATCATTTATATGTGCATCTGCTATGAAGTTATTGGAAGTAATACAAAAAACAAACAAAGAGAAAGCAAAACTTAATGGATGGTTATGCAAAAAGTAACTTTGTTTTTATTGTTTTACTGAAACTTGAAAAGTTTATGAGGCTTCTATCTCCGCTGACCTTGGATGAAATTTAGGAAATATTCCACCATTTTTCTGAGTATCTTCATATGAAAATATAGGCTCAATTCAGTGATGACTGTGGTGGATCCACTGTGGTAAATTTAAAATTCTTTCAAAGATTCATCTGTGGTCCCCTTAGTTCTATAGGTCAGCCATCCGCATTGAGAGAACAGAGCATGTCTCTTTCCTGCCTTTCTACTTAAAACAAGTTATAACTATTTATATTTAGAGGAATAAGAAGTCCACCAATATTAGTTTGTGGAAATGTAGTATCTGCTATCTAATAATCTAAGGATATAAAATTAATATTGCTTAAAAGCAAAAAGGTCTACAGAAAATTTCAATTGTAAATTTTTCTATTAATGGTTATAATCCTACTTTAACTATCACTCATCAGAAAATATTAAGTATCAGCCAAATAATAACCTAAAATTTGGGAGCCTTAATCCTAATGCCATCAATGACATTCATATTTGATTTAGGAGAAAATAATACATTTTTCCTACTGAATTATAATTTAGTACGAGAATGCATTACCTCAGGCAATCATATGAGATACTATTAAAAATGCAATTTATTCTACTACATAAAATATAACTAAAAATGCTCCAAATCACAGAAGTGGTATAAACAATGAACTAAACATATTTTAAATTCATTAAAACCCCAAATACGTTCATTCTCCTTCTATATACAAACCAGAACTCAAAAAAGCCAATGCCATTTTTAAAAATCTAAATTGTATTACAAGAAAATATCCCTGGACAGCGCCTGTGGCTCAAGGAGTAAGGTGCTGGCCCCATATACCAGAGGTAGTGGGTTCAAACCCAGCCCTGGCAAAAAAAAACTGCACAAAAAAAAGAAAAAAAGAAAAATTTATTTTGGAAAACATTGATAATTGTTGAAGCTGAGTGAAGAGGGGATAGGAATTCATTACATATTTTCTCGATTATATATATGCTTTAATATTTATATAATAATAGTTTTTGTTGTAATTGTGATAACTATTATTTGGATAAAAAGAAATTTATTTTTGAGCCAATTTGTTTAACTGCTAGTGAGAAATCAGAGTGATTTCTTTGGAAGTCAATTTCTAAAAGGAAATAAGATGAGTAAAGAAGGCAAAATGTAGAACAGAAATATAATTGTCAATCAAAGAGGCAGACCAAGTGCAGAGGGTGCCAAAAAGTGTATGTACCTATTAAGAAAGGAAAAAACTGTATTAAATTTATAATAAGTAATGTTGTACTTGGGCAATTATAAGAGGTGCTCAATATGCCTTGCAGTCGTCTCTTGTTATGGGTATATTCTGAGTATTACAATTTTAATATAGCTTTATCCTTCCTTACAATGTACTTGGCATCCTCTGTATTATTCCAATACCAAGTTCAGGTGCGGCATGAGAACTGGAAATATTTGAAGGCAGCACATCTGACAACCTTCATGAAGGTGAGATAGGTATGAATTGATCTGCTGTGCCAATATGAATTTAAATGGACATTTGCATTTCAACCACTTCCCAATATGGACCTACATATGCACTATATAACCACATATACATTGTATATATGTATAGCCACCTATATAGCCACTTAGAACCACAATCCTGTGTTTCGAGGTAAATTTTAATGCATTCAGATGCATCCCTAAATGATATATTGCTTGCTTAGATGTGTTTATTTCTGAACTCCATGTAATTGGAATAATATTATATGTATAATTTGTTGACTTGTTTCTTATTTTAAAAGATATTTGCGAGATTCATCCATGTTGATGTGCTTAACTGCAGTTTAATTTTATTTGTATCCTTTGATGTAAATATGCTAACATATTATTGTCGATTATTCATAGGCAATTTACTTTTCATGAATTTTTGCATTGTATTAATTTTATTAGTTATTAAAAACAGAGCCACGTTATTTTATGAGTAAGCGTTAATCTAGAATAAATCTGAGATTTGAATGACTATGTTATAGGGGTACATGTTCAACTTTTTCAGCTAATGTCAAACTGGTTTACAAAAATTTTGTACTAACTGATCAACAATGCACAAAGTTCCCTTGGCTATACACCCTAATACTTTCAATTTGGGGGTCATACAAGCATATTTTCAGTTTTAAAGGAAGCAATGCTTATGATTAGCATTGAAAAGAAGAAAGATGATATAACTATTCAAACTCAAATTTATTTCTAGCCTTAAGAGTCTCATGTATTTTTTAAACTCTCGCCAATAATAACCTTAAAAAATGAAAACCAGGGCTATCCCTCGGAGATCGCAAGGCAATAGCTTCTAAAGTAAATCGTAAATAAGTAGCTGCTTAGGAAGGCTAAAATTAAGGGAGATGGACCTTTTAAATGAATAAAAATTAACAATGACACTTAAGTTTTACTATTTATACGAGATATCTTCCTTTGTCCTTCTAAACTCATTCCATCCTTCCCCATCCTGTATGTGCAAGACATCAGCAGATACCATTGCCTCTGTCTTCCAGATGGATTCAGCCACCAAAGAGTTCCAACAGAAAACAGGAAGGATGCTCCTTCTTGTGGGAAACTATGGCCTGGCCTCTGTCCCAGAGGTTTCAGCTGCTCACAAGGCATTTCTCCACAGGACCCTCTCCATTTGGGTTCCACTACCTCTTGCTCCACTCATCCCTTCAGGCTTAGGGATGGTAATGCTTTTGCCACTACAAGTTCCAGGGTCCTCCACTATCCCTTGTACTTCCCTTCCATGGTAGCCAACTTTATAAATACTTTCTCTATGAACCGTTCTTGAGTTGTCCTCATTGGCATATGACATCTGCTTCCTGTTGCAACACTGATCCGCTGTTCCAGTGGTTCTCAGTGACTTTAGTGGGTATTAAGTCAGCTGGCAGACTTGCTAAAGAATTGCCATAGACCACTCTGTGGTTTCTGCTTCAGTAGGTCTGGTCTGAGACCTGAGAGTTTGTTTATACCTCTACCATTTCCTGGGTGACACTCAGAGACCTCACTTTAAGAGCCACTCTACTATTCCATCATATGTCAAGCTCAATAGCACTTAGCCACCATTGGCCTAGGAGAAATGCCAAGCATCTATTACAGTTCCACATTCCTTGGAGGAAAAAGTGTTTCTTGAGAAGGAAAATATGCCAGAAGCCCTAGAACCTTCAGATCAAGAGAGTTCTAAAACATGCTAGGTGGCAAAAGGAACCCTCTATTTTTGGTTTCAGTAAGAAGAAAACACAAAAGCTATTTGTTTGATTTAGCTTTTTTTCTTTAAAATAAATAAAATCTATTTTAGTTGGGAAATGTTTATATAAAAATTCTTCCTTGGAAGCATAACCAGTAGCATATTAAATTACCGTGCTTAGAAAACATTGCTAATTTTTTTCTCTGAATAGCAAGTAAAATAAGGAGAATGTAAAGAGAAAGAAAAACACCTAGGTAAAAAGTATATTGTCACAGAGATCTCTTTAATCTAATGTAAAATGGTGGGAGGGAGGAAATATTAACTGAGCACCTACTATTTGCCAGGCTTTTCTAAACATGAATGCCTTCTGTCCTGCCCTCAAATTGAAGTAGTAAGTAACGAGAAAACAGATCATGAGAAATCTGAATAGACTGTCCAATATCACACAGCTCATGACAATATTAAAAACCAGTTCTGTCTATCCACGATGGCTACAATTTCCCCACCAAGCCTCACTAAAGACTATCATGGAGTGTACTCTGCCCCAGAACTGACATCTCTCAACTGCAGGACTATGTTGCCACCTGACACCTCTCAGCAGAGGCAAGAACTGCTTGCCAGGCTGCTTCTACTCCCTGGGTGGTTCACTGAGACAGTGAAAGTTCTGGTCGCCTTGGCAGGCTACAGCCCCACGACACCCTCTTCCCGCTCCAGCTCCTTTCTCTTCCATTCCATGATGGCGGATACCAAGAACTTTCCCTACTAAGCTGTCTGCATGCTGGTGTCTGTATCAGCAACTGTGTGTCGGAGAAGCTAATTTGTGGCAATGGTAGCTCCTTTTGCTTTTTAAAATAGATAAGAACATAAAGAATGACTCATAGGATCATAAAGTTTCTTATAATGTAAGATAGTTTATAATATGGATGCTTAGAGTGCTATCTTAAAAAGTGAGCAGAGATTTAACTGAAAAAGTCAATAGCTTTTCTTTTCTTCTTTTTCCAGCCTTTCTTTGCAGAGGGCAGGTGTGACACAGCTGTGGTCTGTGGTCTACAGGTAGACAGGTAGACCACAGCTGGAGTCTGGTTCAAGGAAGCCAGGAGGACTTTCTACCCTCGGCCCCAGGAAGAAAGTATTAAGATCACGCTGTAGAACGGGTTCTATTTTTCTTTCCTTTTTTTTTTTTATCCTTACTCAATTTCTCCTTCTTGTTTTTTGTGTTCGCTCTTTTTCTTCTCTTACTAATTTTGGCAGAGGAGGAGGCTGGCTGCGTTCAGGCTGGTAATGAGTACTTGATTTAGAGGAACCCACCCAGTCCAGCTCCTCAAAACCCTTGAGCTGCAGACGTGGCCTTCGCACCATTCTGACATTACTTCTATGAAAAGGTCAATAGCTTCCATACTGTCTTGAATATAGATGAATTTCTAACATAAAAAACAAAAACAGGAAAATTGGGGACCAAGTAGGATTCTTAAGAATATCTGAATATGCATTTTCCCTTTCTCCCTCCCTCTCTCTCTCTCTCTCTCTCTCCCATCACAATATCTCCCTGTTCTTTCCCCAGTCTTCTCTCCCTCTCTTTCTAATCTTTCATCTTTTTCTGTAGCCATGTGTCTTATGTTTCAGAGAAAACAGTTTTATTCTTCTCCATCTGTCTCTTCTTTCCTAGCTTTTAAAGAGAGTCTCAGTATTTCCACAGTCATTTTGTTTGAAGTTATCTTCTTGCCCCATTTTATTACATTTTAGGAACAATCATACTTTGTGTTGTGGTAGCAGCAATTTTATTCGCCTTTTATCTGCCTTTTAATACACTAACTGATTCTTAAAAAGGAAAGAACAGGGCCAGGCATGGTGGTATATGCTTGTAATCCTAGCACTCTGAGAGGATGAGGCGGGAAGATCGCTTGAGTTCAGGAGTTCGTAACCAGCCTAAGCAAGAGGGAGACCCCATCTCTACTAAAAATAGAAAAACTAGTCAGGTGTTGTGGTGGTAGGCACCTGTAGTTTTAGCTACTTGGGAGGCTGAGGCTAAGGCAGGAAGATCACTTGAACCTACCTGTGAGATAGGCTGATGACACAATACTCTAGCCTGGGCAACACAGTGAGACTCAGTCTCAAAAAAAAAAAAAAAAGAGAGGTAGAAAATAAAAAGTCAAAAAATATAATTTTTTTAAATGCTTAAAAAAGGAAAAGAGATCTACTGGCAAGAAATAAACAGTACTATATAGTTTTCAATGCCTATAATGTTTGTTTGATAACCAAATTTACCAAATATCAAATCATATAATGAGCAAATTTACCAAGACCAAAATCAAGAGATGCAATGTGATAGATATATCAATGCTAATCTGGAGACAATATGTTGATTATATGATGTTTTCAAAATTGCTGAGTTCTATTTTAAAATTCAAAACCAGCACAATTTTAAGTCAGCCTAATAAGACATCCAGATCTATTGGCATATTTATTTCTGAACAGGGTAAAGGGTTTGATAACATAAAAGGCAGAGTTCCTTTCTCAGACCTCAAGCAATAAATCTTTCACGGTGATTTATGATAAGAATCTTAACTAAGGCAGGGGCCATGGGAGAAAAAGAAGGGTATGACTAAAGGCTAAAAAGTCCAGTGGAAAATGGAAACAACAATATTGGTTGCAACAGTATTTATTGGAGGAGAGGAAAGCCAGATGTTTCCTAGGTAAGTAATTCAATACCCATGTCATCAACCTCATAGACAATGCCCACTCCCAAGCTACCTGGCCAGCAGACCATAGGCTAACTTGGCCTACCATTCTCTCAAGGATTTCCATGTATTTGCACATGCTGGGACCTTTGCTCTAAATGCCACTTTCTCCTTGTTGGTTTAGACATCTTCAGACTAATATTGAAAGTTTTCATCTCTTCTAAGGAACTACTGAACCATCCAGGAGCTAAGATTCCCTCTCTTGCTTCTTGACCTGCCGCTTCTTATACTTCTAGTGCAGTAGCTACTTTTTATCCTGTAATTGTTGACAGCTCCATCCCCTGGTTCTCAAAGACAGGGTTGTGTTTTATTCATCTTCAGGTTATCAGTGCAGTAAATAATCCCAGGCATGTAATATAGATTCTATAGGTGTTTACCAATGATGTGAACAGGAAGATAACAGGTTAGGTTTGGTTTCTTGAGTAGGAAAGTGGAAATATTAATTATGCAGCTAAAAATATGAACCAGGAAAACATGCGGAAGGATATTCAGCCAGGCACACAGATCTGAACGTGGGATTGATTTAGGTCACTGACAAAGAATGGGTGTTGTAAAAAATAAAGATGAAGGCAGTAGTTTGATAGGAATTAAGATGAGGAAATATTCCACATGGAGGAAGTTGTTAACAATATGGCGTGAAGCTGCTTCCTTTTCTGTAGAACGTGGAATATAGCATTTAAGGCACAGGAGGATGTTGGGAACTAGATGGAATGACATATGTGACGATGCTTAAAACAATGCTGGGGACAAAATGGTTCCTGGATAATTATTTCAAACTTAAATGCAATGAGAATTGCAAGGAGAAAACCAGATTTGGCAAATAGGAAGTAGATGGTGATGACCATTGTGGGAACAGCTTCTTCAGAGAAGAAGGGACAAAAGTGAAATTTCTGTGGAGTGAACAGTGAAAAAAGAGAGAGAGAGCTTGACAGGGTCAGGAGGAGGCAGGACTGTGTGGGAGATATTTGGTTGTAAGACATTTGCTTGTTAAGTACACATGCAGCAGAGGAGAAGGAGCCAATAGGAAAAAATATGAGACCCAAAAGGACAGAAAAGAAGGAGATAGCTGCACCTTTAATTGAGGGAGGCTACTGGAGTTCTCTCTTTTCCAAGGATGAGAGATTAAGTTTCCTGATAAGCAAAGAGTTTAGAGAAGTCATCCAAGTGTGACAGAGCCATCATGAGAATGGGAAAGGAAGCTGTTAAGGGGTAAGAAAAAGATAAACAGAGGGAAGGAGAGAGAGACAGGGAGACAGAGAGAAAGAGATTAAACTACATTACTGTCTTAGCAACTCTCAGTCCTTGTCTGCTCTGGTCTTGCCCACCAGACCACAAAAACCACCTTTAACCCACACGGTTAACCCCCTCATGACTAACAAGACCTTTGTCCTACCAGGAAAGGGGAGGAAATTCAGCCCAGGGCCAAAATCAGAGAGAATGAATCCATGCTACCTGCAGGATAAATTTCCAGCTACTCGAGCCAAACTGAGATTAACATTACCTGAATTCAAAGCATAGAATAATAAAAATGGACATTTTTATTTAAATGCTATAATCTGATCCTGGTGTTTTGAGTAGGAAGCTCCCAGCCTTCAGAAGATAATGCAAGGAATCTCCCTCAAGGATTCACAAAATCATTTCTAACCATAATCACAGGAAACTAATTTCCGTGTGCTCTTCTGCCTCCAAGTCATTTCAGTCTCCAGCAGGGTCAAGGTCCTCAGCTCTTCTGTCTCCCCTCTACAATAACTTCCCCATGGTCTCGCTACACCCTATGTGACCAACTTCAGCAGAATTTTTGTCTAATCTTTCAATTTTTCACTTGGTTTTGCAGGTTCCCAATAAAATGCTTGATCAGATGCTCAAGAAAGTTTTAAGAATTCTTAAGAATAGGTGCATAAGGATAAGGTAACCTACAGCAGGACGGACCTCCCCGTCCAGCTAGCCAAAGTGATCAGGGCTGCTTCTCAGTCCATCCAGAGTTCCCTTCACTATCGAGCAGGGCCTTGATATCAGGCCCAAAGCCCCAATTCATAACATCTCTGCTATTCTAGTTCAAGGCAGAGACTGAAGGCCTGTGAAGCTGCGTTAATGTTATTTACCTGGTAGGTATTACCCATATGTGTATTTGCCTGACAGGTATTATTGAGGATCAAATGTTATGATAACACATTTTTTCTTTCCAGTGTTATTAATATTTGTAAACGTAGTTGATAGAAATCCGACTATATTCTGTGTGGGTCTTCTACCGACCTTCACATTAAAGTGTTTTCTAATCCTAGAAGGTTGAAGGTAGACATTCCAATGTCAGAGAAGCTCGGGCTTGTATTGGAAAACCATACAAACTTCCCACGAGACTTCAGGTTCCTGTGGCCCTAGGGAGCCAGCTATAAGAAAACATGTGGGTGGGCAGGAGTAGGGAATTCCATAGTAGCTATTCTATCACCCTCTCCATACTCAGAACAACACTGGGTTGGCTCTATGTATTCGTTTAATATTTGCAGCTGTAACAAATTACACAAATGTGGTATCTTAAAACAATACAAACTTACTATCTTGTAGTTCTTTAAGTTAGAAATCCAACAAGGATCTCACTGGGCTACAAATCAAGATTTTTCTAGGGCCAGGTTTCTTTTGAGGGCTCTGAGTGAAAATCTTCATGTTTTGCCTCCTTCTTCCACTTCTAAGAACCCTTGTGATTACATTGGCCGTGCCCAGATGATGCTGAATAATTTGTTATAACGCCAGCTGATTACCAACCTTAATTCCATCTGCAATCTTAATTTTGCTTTACAATATAAACTAAATTAGTTACAGGTTCTGTGGATTAAGACATGAACTTCTCTGGAGGCTGTTATCCTGTTGGCCACACTCTTTTACAGGACTCACACTGAAAAGTAAGTCCCATCATTCCAGAAAGGCTAAAGGCAGTATCAGGCCATCCAGAAGGGAGAATTCTTGGAACAGAAGCTTGAGGTCAAAGCATCTTGGACATGTTTATAGATATCCGAGAGGATACAAAAAAAGTTTTTCTATACACTTAAGGAAAGTTTCCAAGCAAAGGAAACGTCCACAATCTTTAGGAAAGGCTACATATAGTGAAAGTAGGTATTTAATCATAATTTTTACGGGTAAGCATCTAAAATTAAATCATGCAGAGTTAGTAATAATGTTAAAACCCATAATATTCTTTAATTATCATAATAATACCTTACCTGTAGCAAATGTGTTGCAAGTTTCACAGCACTTCAATTTACACTAGTTCACTTTAAATGCAGGCATAGTTTTTGCCCTAACCTGGTTTCCAGCTGGCTTATAAATTGATTTATGCTACATAGCCCTTGGGATTAATCAGCCATTCCAACTGTCTTGAATTTACTTAAATAAATAGGGCGTTCCTGATATAATTAGTCCAGATAGCATGAAGGAATAGGGGTTTTAACATGAAAAATGCCTATTTTTCTAGGAAACATCAGACTTTGCAGAGTGCACCTCCCTTCCCACCCCCATTTAGCATTTTACAATATATGCCACAACTTTTTATCAGATGAAAGTTCTGCACAACATCTGTGCTTACAGACTTAGGATTTTTGAAGACAGGGTAAGGATTTACTGCAATATTGCTAAATCGCCTGTTAGAATGGAAATCCTCTAGCAAAGACTTTATATACGGTGAACCAAAAGGGATAATCAGTTCTGCTGCCTCTCCCCCGGGCAGGGTTAATGGAATGGACTCCTTTCTGTGAGTTGCAGGATACCTGAGGTGGACCTGGATCCTTACGACCAACCTGTAACGTGAGCTTGGCTTTCGTTTCCTCACCCGGGAATGGTCAGTGTTCTGCTGCAGCTCTCTTACTGGCCACCCCAAACGCTCTGAATACATCCACAAAGTGGACACTTGGAATCTCTGGAACATTCATTTTTCCTATGAAATCAGCAATCTATGCTGGGAGTAAGGAAGATGGTTGGGGTGGGAATGAGGGGGGCACAATTGTCTACTTCTTGTGAATCAGAGCTCTTCTTTGAACTGTCGTGGTTAAGAGGAGTGTTTTAAATCTATTTGGTCAAGAAGGTCTTCCTAGGCTTAGAATCAAAACTGAAAATGGATTCTCTCCACTGCCTGGATCAATGTCATTGGAAATTCCCACGGAAAGAGTAGGTCAGAAAGCTTCCAGCAGCTTCACTCTTGGTCTTACGGGGTGAAGGCTAGAAAATGGCACATTATAATTTAAAGTTTTTAAATCATCACTTAAAATAACGTTTTATAAGTGGTCAAGTGAATATTAAGCTTACTAGGAAACTAGACATATTTCTGTAAAAATTACCTTAATTTTTAAAAGCCTGAATGTTTTGTTATCCAAAAGCCATTGAGACTACTTCATAATGTTGATAATTTTATCTCTTGCCCTATTGCAGTAGCTGAATTCTGAAAAATACTATGTGTTTAAGTTACGAACACACACACATACATAGTGTTCTGTGATGGAATTTCTTTTGACCATACTTTTACATATCAAGAAAAAGATTCAATTTTACATAAAGATGGGATCTGTGGGTAACTATTTTGAAATTTTCTTATCAGTCCTTAGCATAAGTTTTTCAAAAAATCTAAAAGAGTGCACCTAAAACATATTTATTTTTAAAATGATGATTTGCTTCTAAACCATTCAGATTGCATCATTAGTATTTTTTCATTTGGCTCAGCACCTGTTGCTCAGCGGGAGGGAGCCAGCCACATATACTGGAGCTGGTAGGTTTGAATCTAGCCTGGACCTGCCAAACAACAATGACAACTACAACCAAAAAATAACTGGGCATTATGGCAGGCACCTGTAGTCCCAGCTACTTGGGAGGCTGAGGCAAGAGAATCGCTTAAGCCCAAGAGTTTGAGGTTGCTGTGAGCTGTGATGCCATGGCACTCTACCCAGGGTGACATAGTGAGACTCTGTCTCAAAAAAAAATCTATATTTTTTTCATTCTCTCCTATTTAAGTTTCTTCAATAATAAGATGTCATATTCAATAATAAGATGTGTGTGTGTGTTTTTAAAGATTTTCAATAGCAACACAGGAAGGTAAAAATTTTATTGTAGAAAATTTCACAAATTACCCAAAGTCACTAAGTTGATAGATCTTTTTCCCAGGGTCTATTCTGAAAATTTGTAACAAACAGGACAAGGACACCTAAGAGACACAAAGCAAGACACCAGCATCACCTAGCAACTCCTCAGGGAGCTAAGAATGGCTCTCCAACCTGGCCCCCACCTGCCCCCCACTCAGGGCCACAGGCTGCCCTTTTGTTTCTAATGAGATGTCAGAAGCTTCCATCTAAACCACATGTGGTTATAGTTCCCTGATCCCCATAGTAACAATGGAAAAGAAGAGAAAGCAAGTGGATTCTTCTAAAAGTCAACCAGGATGTTAGAAATTCCTCTTTGCTGATTAATCATCTTTCTGCTATTAAACCTTCCTGTCTTTAATTTAGGAAATCCTATTTGCATCACACAATACGTGAGATTCCAGACAACAATATCTTTCATAATGAAAAAAAGAAGACGAAAAATTAGGCAATATAGAAGGTTTTCATGTGAAAATTTGACATCTATCCCTAGAAAAATCCCATATTTTCACATAAAAGTGAAACAGTACATAAATTTGCACTGTTGATTTTTGGTCAAATTCCCCAAATTAAATAGGCAATTTGGAAAGAGCATTTGTTCTCACCAAAATACTGTTTGCACACAAAATATTTTTACAATATGTTTTAAAGAACCGTCTAAATCTGCTTGATTAAAAAAAAAATATTATTAGAAATTCCTAGGGTTTCAGCTAGAGTCTGAGTATAATCTTGTTATATGGAGGCTTCTTTTGATAACTTTATTGTAATATAATTCTCATATCATAAAATTTCCCTTTTAAAGCATCCAGTTCAATGCGTTTAGTATATTCATCGATTAGCGCAACCATTACAACAATTTTGGCAGATTTTCATCACCTAAAACCCCATCGCCTTTAGCGATTGGCCCACAATTGCCTCTCAACACCCTCTTTCTCCAGCTCTAGCCAAACACTGATCCACTTACTATCTCTACAGAATTGCCTATTCTGGGCATTTCTTATAAATAGAATAATATAATATATGGTCTCGTGTGACTGTTTTCTTTCGTAAGCATAATGTTTTCAAGATTTATCCATATAGCAGCATGTATCAGTACTTCATCCCTCTTTATGGCTGAAAAAATATCCCATTGTGTGACTATTTCACATTTAGTTTATCCATTCAGCAGCTGATGAATATTTGGGTGGTTTCCACCTTTGGGCTCTTATGAATAATGGCTGCTATAAACATTCATGTTCAAGTTTTTATGTGGGAATACATTTTTATTTCCCTTGCGTATACTTAGGAGTGGAATTGCTAGGTCAAATATAACCTACTGTTTAACTTTTTGAGGGGCTGCCAGAATATTTTTCAAAGTCGTCATAGCATTTTTAGATGACCTAGAGATTTACTTTATCAGAATTTGGCCCTGTCACTAGTTGTTGCCCACAGTGTTCCAAAAGGTACTCAGTCTAAAATAGTTTAAGGATACTTGTTTGTTTACCTTAATTATCTACACTCCTACAGAAATCAGAAGAGAAGCAGGAGAAAGCCCCATGGGGCCACCGCCAACATTAAACGACCTACGGGCTGAAATTGACGTCTATCCCTAGAAAAATCCCATATGCTTTCTCTCACAATCAATGGACTCTGTACGTGGGCCAGTTATCATAAGCCTTGTATCCTAATTTTCTGGACCCCCAAAGATCAGAAAAAGAAAATTAGAAAATTGGCAAGAGCTCCCGGAGACTGATTATTGATGGCAAGAAGAAAAGACAGCTGCATGTTCTGTAATGAGGAAAAACAAAGACTGAGCACAAAACCATAATAGAAGACCTAAGACCTCTGGGAACTGTTGAGTTTCAGGGTAGAAATCCCTACAGACATCTAATTACTCTGAGCTGTCACTGTCGTGTATCACAGTCCAGTTTCTGATACTTAGATTTGCAGACTTCAGTAATCAAAACAAAATAAGATGCAACCATCCTGTTAAGAAAATTGTAGAAGTTTTCAATAAGGTGTTGAAAGCTTATACGCAAAATGAGGAAATTTTTTAAAGTTCATCTGTTAAAATCATAGACTCCAATGTCAGGATGAGACCTTAAAGGCCACCCCCAACTTAAAATGACAGAAAAATCTAATAGAAAGATTATAGGAAACTGTAGGTTCATCAGCTTGAGCACAGAAAAGCGACTTTGGGTCTTACTTTCATTACACATGAAGTGCTCGTTCTGAAACACATACTGTGCAAAGCTTCCTTGATATGTTTTTCCCTCTTCTACCTCTTTCTTACTAGGAAGTCTCTATGCAGTGTCAGGACATATTCTAATTTTCCAAAAGAAGATATAAAAAAAAATACGTTAAGAACTTTGAGAATCCTTTTGAATTCATAGGCCTTTTATTTAGGAAAAGTCACTCAGGAGGCTTTAAATGCCTCCTAAGTGTCAAGCTTGTGATAAGCTCCTGAGGAAGGTGAATCGGTGTCTAGTTCCTTCCCTCAAGAGTATCCAAACTATTTTTCACAAATTTACCATTACAAGTGACAGAAATCTACACAGAGACAATAATGGTGACAGGAATTCTCATTTATTGAATGCGTCAAGGATTGTGCTAAGTGACTTACACACTTCGTAATTTAATTCTCCTAACTCTATAAGGCAGACACTTCTTATTTTTAGGCACAGAGAGGTCAAACATCAAAGAAGTGGTCTGGTTCCGATTCCAGAGGAAAGAAAATAGGAAGGGAACAATTATGTTGGTGGTGGTTGTTGGGGTGGCAGGGGAAGCTTTCAGTAAATTTAGTCCTTTCCTTTCAGAAGCGCTTCTAACAGGATTACACTGGAGGAATATGATAAAAATAAGGATATGTAAAAGATCCACTGTAGGTAACAGAAAATACTTTATGTTAAGCAGAAAAGAATTTAATATAGGGAATTTGATACAGGAAACTCAAAATAATTTAATATAGGGAGTAAACAATTTAATCTACTAAATTGTTATACAAATTATAGGAGCAGGCTCTGTGCTGGCTGGGTCTTCAGGAATGACTACTAGGACCTGGCCTGCGGGGATCAGTCTTGCCTCAGCTGCAACCTGGGACCAGGAGCCCATCACTGCCACCATTGGTCCCAGAGTCATGCAAATTCTGCCAAATCTACATGTGCAAAATGAGTTTGTGACAGACTGGGCCTGACCACGTTCCTCGTTCCTCAGTTAACTCAGTTCTGGATGCAAGCTAGCACTTGAGAGTATCTGATAGGCAAAAGTTAAACCACTTCTAGAATTCTAGCTTCAAACATATCTGGCATTTTTTTATTTTCCAACCTCTGCTTGTTGGAAGGAGGTTGAAACAAATGTTTAAAAAGCCCATCCAGCATATCCACTGTAACCAAGGAGGATTTCTGGACAAACCCCACGCCATTTCATGCCAATGCTTTAACTATGGTTTCCTCTACCCTCTGGAAGGATCTTCCCCCATTTCAAAATTCATTTCTTCTTAAGCAAGTGCCTCGTTACAATTTCACTTTTCTGTTTTGTTTCTTTTTATACATAAATCAGCAAACAAGAAATATTGTAAATAAGATTATCTATTTGGTGTTTTCAGCCTCTAAATTTAACTTGAAAGTTACAGCATTTTTTAAGTAGGCATTTTCTAGTGTTCTTTGTTGAATCTCACAAGCTGTTATTTTTTCCATAGAGTTCTATTCGTATTTGAATCTGTGTAAGTTTTTGTAATGGACCAGATTTGGTGAGAAATAAATGAGAGCCCACGGAGGTTTCTCAGGCTTCTTTTCTGTGCAGAAGGACAATCCCCCAGTCCCACAATGCTAACACGCACCCACCAAGGTCTCCAATGAGATGCCTGGTGCTCTTTGGGGTTACAAATTATTCCCTCAGCAGTGCCCACCTTTAGAGATCTCTGGATATCATTAGAATCCATTAGCACTCATATTCTTATCCTGTTAAGAATTTCACTCCCTTGATCTAAATCACAAACACACACCTCTGACAAGTAAAAAAAAAAGTTCTACTATGCAAAAGCTGGGTGCACTGCCAAGGGAAGCCCATCTTTATACAGTCACTGAATTGAGATTTCAGCAGTGCATTTGGACAAAGACAAGGGACACTAAATCAAATGAAATCTTGATGAACTATTACAATTTCTTTTGTACTTCCAAATTTTTATAGGAACATCTTTAAAAACTATAAAGAGCAATACATACTCCATAGAAAACATAGAAAATGCTCGTGATAGAAGACTAATGCACATAGTCCCTAAACTTTAGAAAGAGTATCACATTACTAAAATGCAGAAAACTTGAAAATGGGAATAGGCAATACATCCCTCCACAGTGTCTTCTTTACTATTTTTTTTTTAAAGATAATTATTTTCCTGAGTTTTGAAACTTGTGTCATTTAAACACAGTATCATGTCAGGCCCCTCACGCTGATATCTAAGAAGATAATGAGGCTGCTAATCCACTATTTTTCTATAGCTAATGCCAGTTATCTAGCTTTATCGGGCAATTTTATATACCAGTGCTTGGATCCAGAGTCACTATATGCTTCCTGATCTTTCCTAGATGCCAGCTGTGAAAAACAAATAAATAAAACGACTCAGGCCTCATTTCACTGGTCTTGAAAAACACTCATCACTACCATAAATACCAGGCTCAGAGTGCTGCTAAGAACAGTTGGTACCCTGAGGAACAAACCAAGAGCACCTGCTAACTAAACATTCCTATGATTGGACATAGGACTCAGTACTTACGAACCTGGTCTCTCTCGTCATAAGTAGAATTAAGCTGCATAAATACAATTATATGCATATGTATTAAGATCAGCGTGTGTGTGCTTCTGGTGTACCTTTAATTTAGTCATCTCACCCAGTAACGAGAAAGATTTGGAATCCCAGTGATGGCAAGGAGAGTGACTGGCAGACATGGGTTCCAGGCCTGATCTCGTGTCACCCGGCCTGTGTAAGTATGACAGTTCCTCCTGTCTGCAGAATACTTACATTCTATGTGTCTATAGTTGAATGTGATGGGATACTATTAACTCAAATACAGCACTGTGTTTGAAGAGTCACTTCCTTGAATTGGCCTGCAGGGCAGATTTATACAGCCCTGAACTGACTTAGTGTTGTGTATTTTTAGTCTTCTCTAAAGCTTTCTCAATTCAACAGGCTACAGATAGTATCCAGAATCTTACAGTTCGAAATTCACACACCAAAAAAATACCATAATTTTGGGAATATTGAGAGGGGTAAAATTCTTACTATATTTCATTTCTTTGATGCATTTTCTGATGAAACTAAAACAGCCATTAATAATTACAAAGTCTCCTCCCTTCATTATAACCATTTGAGTTTTTGAGCAACAAAGTACCACACGGGGTTACCACATTTCCAGGTCATGATTTCTCTATGTACGATTTCCGTTTCTCTAAACACTAGTTTTCAGAGTCTTTTATCAGCTCTATTCCTTGAAAAGCCTAGCAGATATGTTTCATCATCTTAAAATCTCTTCCAAATTGTCATCCTAACAAATTCCAGTAAAGTGTTCCTGACATTGGTTTAATCTTATTGGCTCTTTCCTATTTGTAATTCTCCTAGAATGTAATATTTTTGTAGGATGATTCAGTGACTTTTTTCTTTTACATAATCATGATTTTAGCAGCAAACAACATACGTTGTTGTATACCAAACAGCACTATTTCTTTTTAAGGAACATTTACATAATAGTTGCCATATGGATATTGAAAACAAGATGGGTACTGTAAGCCTTGGTGCTGCTTAAAATATACCATGAGCATAACTAAAGGAAGTATTAAACCCATTTTTCACTTGTTTATTCTAAAGTAAAGGAAAATAAGCTTATGTTTTATAATAAACATATGCCCATATCAGCCTTAAAGTTTAAATTGTTTTACTTCTTCTTTTTCAAATACCCCAGTTTAAAAAAGATGGGGACTTTACATCTTTTACTTTTACCTGGATGGAGTTGAAATACATTCTTCATAGTAAAGTACTGCAAGAATGAAAAAATAAATATCCAATGTCATCTATACTAATATGAACTCAATATATAAATGATTACATGCTCTTAAGAACAATAAAACACTAATATAGTCCAGTTTGGAGGTAGAGGGAAGCAGGGGTCAGGGGATGTTTGGCAGGAGGAGGGAGGGCCTGAGGTGGGATCTCACCTAATATGCACATTGTGAGGGTGTATAACATGCCCGCTGGCTGAGGGGCTCTTCTACAAATGGAACTTTACTCTGGAAGTGAGAACAATGTCACCTAAAAATTATACCCTCATATTAATTTGAAAAAATGAAAAAAATCCCCAGATACCCCAGTTTATTTATTGTACTTCCATTATTTTTCCAAAGAGTTATTATAATTCACAAACTCACTGAATGACTTCTAGAATGTTCATGGTTGTGGATATGAATATAGCTCAATGATTTCCTACAGCACATTATTTATTCCATAGTAGGGCAGGTTACTTTTTACAAAGGCTATCTCTCCTTTATCTTTATGGCCTACTTGCATTCCTAAGATATTTTAAACACTTGTTTATTCAACACTGAGCATCATGTGCTAAGTATTTACATTGTGTTATATGCATTTTTTGAGGTGTTGGAGAATCAGTAAATGATGATGAAAATCTTCACTTTCATAGAGTGAAGATTCATCCTAATAGGAGAACACAGATAAATCACGGATAAATGAGTAAAATATATTGTATTTTGGAAAGTGGGAAATGCTTAGAAAAAAAAAAAAAAACAAGGATGAGGAATATGAAAGACTAGTGCAGGTGCTGCTGCAGACTGTTTGTGTTCTGCCTCAGATTTTATCAAACCCCAGCCCTAATGGGATGATATTTGAGGGTGGGGCCTTTGAGAGGCAATGAGGTTTAGATGAGGTCATGAGGGTGGTGCCATCATAATAGGATTGGTGACTTTATGAGACAAGGAGAGACTTGAGAGCTTGCTCTCTCTCTTCACATGTATACTCCAAGGAAAGGCTGCATGAACACACAGCTAGAGGACACCCATTTGCAAGCCAGGCAGCAGGCCCTCACCAAACACCAACCCTACAGACACCTGGGTCTTGGACTTCCAATCTCCAGAGTGTAATGAATTAATTCCTCTAAGAAAATGCCATTTAAAGCTTCAGGTAGGGTAGGCAGGTAAATAAAGTATAAAGAAAATGAGAAAATGAGCCATGCAGATACTGGAAAACCAGCATTCTAGGCAAGTATGACATGACTAAGGGAAAAAGAGGATGAAATGGAGACAAGATTGGGAAAGCAGTGGGAGGTAAGGACAGTGGTAATCATGAATGGTCTTGTAAATTGTAGGCATTTTGACCTTTATTTTGAGTAAGATAGAAAGCCTTTGGAGGGCACTAAGCAGAAGAAGTAATCTGGCTGTGCTCCACCTGTACATCTTGTTGCTAAGTTGAGAATAGACTGCAGTGAGTCAAGGTCAAAAGCAGGGAAACCAGTTTGGAGTTTGTTACCATAATCCATGTGTGAAATAGTAGCTTACGTCAGGCTAATGGCATTTGGGATGCTGGGAAGTGAGCATCCCACTATGAGCATGTTTCAAAGATAGAGATGACAAGATTGGCCATCAAACTGGGTCTGGGTTATGCAAAGAAAGAGAAATTAAGGATGACATCAAAGTTTTTGGCTTGAATAACTGAAGGAATAATCATTAAGAAAGAAAGGAATTCAGAAGGAGCTGGTTTTATGGATCAAATACTGGGAACTCAATATTGGGCATAAGTTTTAAAGAAGAAAGTGTGATAAAATACTTCTGTTTAATCAATTAAAATGAAAAACAAGAAATGACCCTTCACCCTAGCAACACAGACATCATTGACAAATGAGATAGGAACAGGTTTAGGGCAGCTATAGACCAAACCCTAGGTTGAGATTTATTCATGACCGTGAGAGGAAGAAAAATTCAAAGCAGTGAACAAAGATTCCTATTACAAGTATTTTGTTAAAAAAAAAGTGTGGGGAGGGGGCGCCTGTGGCTCAAGGAGTAGGGCGCCTGCCCCAGGGGTGGCAGGTTCAAACCTGGCCCAGGCCAAAATTCCAAAAAGAAGAAAAAAGGTAGACAATGGGATAGTGTATATAGAGGCAAGGTGATTTAGGAGAGTTTTTCTAAGAGAAGGAAAAATAAGCTCGTAGGAATAAACCAGTAGAGAGTGAGAAATTGATGGCGCCCCAGGAAAGCATGATAAATAATAAATAGATGGGAGGGGGATATTTTAGGGAACATAAAGAGAGGCTGACTACAGCTAGGGATAGAGATAGTTCCCTCCACAGCAGCTTAACAGAAGATGGAGTCTATAAGCACAGACACGATGAATGAGGGATGTGGTGGTAAAAACTTTTAGAAATTCTCTTCTGGTGGCTTCATTTTCTTTTTTCACATAAAAGGCGAGGTTGGCATTGATACAAAGCTGAGGAAAGAGATAAAAGTTAAAGATGAAAGAAAAATACATAAAATCCAGACAGTGCTCCCAAAGATGTAAACACATGTTAAAGAAGGAAAAAATTGTGTTAAAATTACAATACTCAAGTCATGTTTGACTTCTGTAATTATAAGAGATACAAGATAAAAAACATTATCAGTATATATTATTACAACTTTAATACAGTTTTTTCCTTTCTCAAAATATGTACACATTTTTGCCACCCTCTGTAGTATGCCACTGCAGAGGCACTAGTGCGGGTTTTACATCAATGCAGAGGCACTAGTGCGTTTTCTACGCCACTGCAGAGGCACTAGCACGTTCTTATGCCAATGCAGGGGCTCTAGTGCATTTTTTAAGCCAGTGCCAGGGCACTAGCACATTTTCTACGCCAATGCAGAGGCACTAGCATGGTTTTTTAGGCTGATGCAAACTTAGTACCACATGTGGGTCATAGTACCGCACATGGAGCATATTACCACAGGAGGGTGTTAGTACCGTACACGTGTCATATTACTGCGTGCGGGTCTTAGTACCATAAGCAGCTCTTAGTACCACACACGGGTGTTAGTACTACAGGGGTATTAGTACCGCGTGGGGGGTATTAGTACTGCACGGGTCATAGTACCATGTGGATGTTAGTACCGCATGCATGTCTTAGTACCACACATGGGTGTTAGTACCTTACGCAGGCCTTAGTACCCCGCAGGGGTCTTAGTAGTGCATTGGAGCAGGAATGCATGCTAGTGCCCCTGCATTGGTGTGGGAAAATGCTCCAGTGCCCCTGCATTGGCATATCAAAATGCACTAGTGCCTCTGCATTGGCATAGAAAATGCACTGGTTCCTCTGCATTGGCATAGGAAATGTGCTAGTGCCTCTGCATTGGCATAAAAAAAGCGCTAGTGCCTCTGCAGTGGCGTAGAAAACAAGCTAGTGGCTCTGCATTGGCGTAGAAAACATGCTAGTGCTTCTTGGTATAAAAAATGCTCTATTGCCTCTGCGTTGGCATAAAAAACGTGCAAGTGGCACTGCGTTGGTGTAAAAAACGCACTAGTGCCTCTGCATTGGCATAAAAAGATGTGGTAGTAGCACTGCATTGGCGTAAAAAACACACTAGTGCCTCTGCATTAGCGTAAAAAGTGCGCTAGTATCTCTGCATTGGCCTAAAAAACGCACTAGTGCCTCTGCATTGGCGTAAATAATGCCCTAGTGGCACTGCATTGGCATAAAAAATGTGCTGGTGCCTCTGCATTGCCATTAAAAAATGTGCTAGTGCCTCTGCATTTGCCAAAAAAAGCACTAGTTGCCCTGCCTTGGTGTAAAAAATGCACTAGTGCCATAGCATTGGCGCAAAAAAAAAGCTCTAGTGGCATTGTCTTGGTGCAGAAAATGCACTGGAGGCACTGCATTGGTGTAAAAATTGTGATAGTGGCACCACAATGGCATTAAAAATGCACTGGTGCCTCTGCATTGGCATAAAAAATGCACTAGTGCCATTGCATAGGCACAAAAAACATGCTAGTGTTACTTCATTGGCATAAAAAACACACTAGTGGCACTTTATTGGTCTAAAAAATGCACTAGTGGCACTGCATGGGCGTTAAAAACGTGCTACTGCCACAGCATTGGCACAAAATATGTGCTAGAGGCACTGCATTGGTGTGCTAACACAAGTGCCAAGCTAGTGCCTTTACTAGCTAGTGCCTTTTGTTTTTGTTTTTGTTTTCCACTGTGGCCCTATCTTTAGAATAGAATATATATAGTTAACTATGCCAAGAAGTAAAGCCTGTTTTGGGTTACATATTTTTATTTGTACATCCCAGGAAATAGATAATGTTTAACATCACAAAGTATAGAATTCTAATATTAGAAAGTAATTTGGGCCAGTTCCCTCATTTCATAGAGGAAAAAATTAAGCCCAAGAATGATTAAGTAAAGCTTCCAAATTTGTCTATTAAATTGCTTGTTCTGGCAGAATCAGGACACAGTTCTTTTAATTTCTAAGTCCTTGTCTTTATATCAATGCCAATAATAACAAATTTGGGCAAGATATGGTGGCTCACACCTGTAATCATAGCACTCTGGGAGGCTGAGGCAGAAGGATCTCTTGAGCTCAGGAATTCAAGACCAGCATGAGCAAGAGCAAAGGCCCCGTTTCTCCTAAAAATAGAAAAAAAAATAGCTGAGGATTGTGGTGGGTGCTTGTAGTGCCAGCTACACGAAAGTTGAGACAGGAAGATGGCTTGAACAGTTTGAGGTTGCTATGAACCAAGCTAACACCACAGCACTCTAGCCTCAGAACAGATTGAGGCCCTGTCTCAAATAAATTTATAATTAAATAAATAAATAAAATTAAAAATAAATAATATCAAATTTGGTTGTTGCCATGGAATATGTACTGTGAATTTAATCCTATTCTGAGAAATTTTACTGCATAATAATTTCATTTAATCTACATAGCAACCTTGAGGGACGTACTATTCCATTTTAAAGATAAGAAAACTTAGGCTTAAAGTTTTCTACATACATAACTTCAAAGTTTGACACTAAAACTGCTGTTCAGTAGAACAAACAGAATGGCTGTTTGTTGTACTGAATGTGTATCACTTTTGCAACAACATATAGTTGAAAAATCATAAGCCATACCAGTGGTAAGTGGGGACTGTCAGTAGCTGTTAAAGAAATGAACTTCCTTTAAAAATTCAGCTAATAAATGCACAGGGAATATAATAGAATAAGAAAATCACACTTTTCAACCTTTGCTGGATCTATGCAACTGTCAATGTGGATGTTAACACAATTAATGAGACCTTGTTGGAGAACTTTGAGATGGATACATCAGGTTGTCAACATCTGGACCCATCTGGATCTTAACATCACTAAAACATGACAATCGGCTTTGGCAACAGCAAGTCTATAACATCCTTTATGTAATATTCTTGTCAATACTTTTATCATTATACAGTAAATATTAATATAAGGAAATGAAGAACAAGTTAAATGGTACATTAGAGAGCAATCAGCTGAATTCAATTTGTGGGAAATTCTATAGTAAAATGATGGCATTCCTTCAACAAACAGTACTAAAAGGAGAGAGGGGAGAAATTGTTACAGATCATCTTTTTTAAAAAGGAAGAAACTAAATATAACAAAACAAATGTAACTTCAGATTTCCATTCAGACGAATCAACTCTAAATATTTGTGAGAAGATTGAGGACATTCAAATAGTATTAATAGTTTATTCTAGTTATTTTTTATTAGCTTTTATTTGTTAAGAATGTATACTAAAGTAATTGTTGAGTATATTGTGTAGCTTGGGGTTTAACATACCCTGCACCTAAGTAAAAATGCAAAGGTCCCCTCAATAAAACTACAGAGTAGCGGCAGAGGTAAGATGGCGGACTGCAGCCAGCTTTCCACAGAGGCTCCCATCCAGAAGGAGAGTTAAAAGACAGAAGTTTAGCAAGTAAGCTGATGGTTTGGAGCTGAGCCAAGAGAGAAGGTTGAAGAATGCATATCATCCCTGCTGAGATGAGCTGTGACCCCAAAGATACAAACAAAAGGTACTGAATCCATAGCCAAGCAGACAGGAGTCCCCTCTCCCATGAGAAGGGCTCACAGTAAACTCCATACAAATAACCAAGCAGAGTCCAAATGTCCTCCAATTCCATCCCATGGGAGAGACCCTCTAATAAACTGGACCTCCTACCCGAACTAGGGTGCCATGGCACTCTCCTGCCAGGCATAAAACTATATAAAACTGTATATACTCTCTACCTGCAATTCTGAACTTTCAACATTCCCCTCCACTCTCACCCTGAGGTCTGGAAGCCTATCCCCCATGGAGTCCAGAATCTTGGGCATTTTCTCAAGAGGTGTGGACAGGTTTGTGCTCAGCTGTGCTGATGTGCTGATTCTGTGACATGAGAGTAAGGAAAGGATGGTCAGCAGAGAGGGAATCATTCAGGAGCAGTGGTGGTCCCCCTAGGTATAGAACAACAGCAGGGCAGCAACAATAAGGCTTACGCCTCCTGGGGCGGCTATCCCAGACAGACACGCCCTGTTTCCCTGGGCAACCAGAGAAAGCCAGGCACCTTCTCTGGTGGCAGCTACTGGCAGATGGATCTGGGAAGTGAGTAAAGGAGCACGGGGACTAGAATACGTGCATGAAGCAGGCAGACTTCCAAGGAGGGGCTGTGTCAGAGCTCCTTATTACTGAGGGTGAGATGCACCTGGTCCCCAAGAGATCTTAGCTGAGACAAAGGTGGACAGGCAGGGACAGGAATTGACAGCTCAGTGTGAGCTCCAACTGCTTGCCACTGCCTAGAGCAGAGTCACGGTTTCTGTACCCTCAAGCAGCATCTGACAACCAGGACAGAAACAAACTCTGTGAAGATGTACCATTCTGCCAGCAACATCAATTGGGGTGGGGCTGGAACTGAGTGAACTGCCCTGCCTCCATTAAGCACCTGAGGTTGTCAGGCCTCACCTACCCTTGCTGGATAGTGGCTGAGAACAGAGACCTGGCTGAGGAGACATAGATCTCTTTCTGACTCAGGCAGCTGTAAACCCCTGGGGCATTTGCTCATTACGGAGAACTGGTCACAGCCCCAGCCCCACTGGGTTTACCAGTAACTGGGTATGACAGAGGTACAAGGTAGGGAAGGAAGCATCAACCTTCCCAGACTAATTTATTTTCCAGGTTGGTCCTTCTGACCTCACAGAGCACCAGAGCTATTCATACCTGAGCTGCCATCAGACCCCTGCTATCTAGTTGCCAGAGACTCTTTGAACTCCCCCACCTGAGACCAGTGCTGACTGGGACAATTGATTTGGACCTCTTGGACTGGGCCAATCACCTGAGGACTATCCAAAGAGCTACCCTGGGTGTGTGGTTGTGGGAAGATGTGATTTTCATTTTCCAATTGTTGTCTGTGGGGGGGAGGGTGACGTAATTACTGGTATTTCTCCACAGCTGAGACCTCAACCCAGAGTAACTCATTTACTAGGGTAGAACAGAGACCAGCTGAAAATAAGACAGAGCAACTTAGCCCCACCAAACCAAGGAAGCCCCCAGTTTCTCAGGCTGTAGCGCTGAATGGGTCCTTGGTAAAACTCTAGGAGAAAAGCCAAATGGTGTCAATTAAGCATGGGGCAGAATCAGCAGAGAAACTCCAGCAACACGAATAACCAGAGTAGATTAACTCCCCCCCAAGGAAGGACATGGCAGGTGCAACTAAAGACCCCATCTATAAACAGATGGCTGAGATGTCAGAAATCAAGTTCAGAGTCTAGATAGCAAATTAGATGAACAGAATCGAGGAAAAGGGGGAATTAGAATTTCAAGGAATTATTCAAAAGATGTTTAGAATTCAATGATTTCAAAGATAAAATGACCAAAGATTTTGACATATTGAGGCAAGAGTTTGCAGCCCTCAAGGATCTGAAAAATTTGGTAGAATCCCTCACTAACAGTGGGGCACGCAGAAGGGATCTCTGACATTGAAGACAAAGCTTTTGAACAAGCCCAAATGCTCAAAGATGAAGAGAAATGGTGAGCAAAAATGGAACATTCTCTCAGAGAGCTCTGGGATAATTCAAAGAAAAATAATAATCACCTTATAGGAATCCCCTAAGGTGATGAAGTTGCTTCACAAAACATCTTCATGAAATTATGCAAGAGAACTTTCCAGATATGCCAAGAGATTCTGAAATTCAGATAGCAGACAGTTTCAGAACCCCAGTATGACTCAACTCAAATAAGACATCCCCTAGGCACATCATAATTAACTTCACTAAAGTTAATATGAAAGAGAAAATTCTAAAAGCAGCCAGACATAAGAAAACCATAACCTACGATGGGGAAGAATATTAGAATGACTACAGATCTCTCTGCTGAAATCTTTCAGGCTAGAAGAGGGTGGTCATCGACTTTTAATCTCCTAAAACAAAACAACTTTCAACCCAGGATCCTGTATGCAGCTAAACTGAGTTTCATCTATGATGGAGAAATTAAATACTTTAACAGAAGCCACATGTTGAAGACATTTGCCATAACTAAACCAGCTGAACAGGAAATTCTCAGACCTATCCTCCATAATGACCAGTGCAACCCTCCACCACAAAAGTAAACTCACTCAGAAACTATTAATAATTTTAATCCATGTGAATGGCTTAAATTGTCCTTTAAAGAGGCACAGATTGGCTGATTGGATACAGAAACTCAGACTGGACATCTGCTGTATACAAGAATCTCATCTTACCTTAAAAGATAAATGTAGACTTAGGGTGAAGGAATGGTCATCTATATTCCAGACTAATGTAAAGCAGAAAAAAGCAGGTGTTACAATTTTATTCGCAGATACAATAGGTTTTAAAGCAACAAAAGTAAGCAAGGATAAGGATAGCCACTTTATATTTGTTAAGGATAATAATATGATGAGATCTCAATTATCAATATACTCAAATGTACTCAACCAGAATGCACCTCAATTTATAAGAGATACTGTAACAGGCATGAGCAACTCGATCTCTCCCAGCTCCATCATAGTCACAGATTTTAACACTCCTTTAGCAGTGTTGGATAGATCATCCAAAAAGAAGCTTAGCAAAGGAATTTTAGATTTAAATGTAACTATTCAACTTTTGGACCTAACAGACATCTACAGAACATTCCATCCTAACAAAACTGAATACACATTTTTCTC
The DNA here is from genome assembly GCF_000181295.1 of Otolemur garnettii. Classification (NCBI taxonomy): domain Eukaryota; kingdom Metazoa; phylum Chordata; class Mammalia; order Primates; family Galagidae; genus Otolemur; species Otolemur garnettii. The sequence goes on from NW_003852400.1 coordinate 21,780,994, forward strand.
ATCAGCCCATGGAACATACTCCAAAATCAACCACATCTTAGGTCACAAGTCTAAACTCAGCAAATTTAAAAGAATAGAAATTATTACATGCATCTTCTCAGACCATCATGGAATAAAAGTTGAACTCAGTAACAACAGGAATGTGCAGACTCATACAAAAATATGGAAGCTAAATAACCTTATGCTGAATGATAGATGGGTCAGAGATGAGATCAAGAAGGAAATTACCAAATTTTTAGAACAAAATAGAGATAATGAAGATACGAGCTATCAGAACCTCTGGGATACTGCAAAGGCAGTCCTGAGAGGAAATTTATAGCATTTTAAGCCTTTCTCAAGGGAATGGAAAGAGAGGAAGTTAACACCTTAATGGGACATCCCAAGCAACTGGAAAAGGAAGAATATTTCAATCCAAAATCCAGCAGAAGAAAAGAAATAACCAAAATTAGAGTAGAATTAAATGAAATCGAAAACAAAAGGATAATACAACTGATCAATAAATCAAAAAGTTGGTTTCTTTGAAAAGGTCAATAATATAGATAAACCCTTGGCCAACCTAACCAAGAAAAAAAGAGTAAAATCTCTAATCTCATCAATCAGAAATGGTAAAGATGAAATAACAGAACCCTCAGAAATTCAAAAAATCCTTAATGAATACTACAAAAAAGTTTATTCCCAGAAATATGACAATCTGAAGAAAATCAACCAATACTTGGAAGCACACCAACTCCCAAGACTTAGCCAGAATGACGTAGAAATGTTGAACAGGCCTATATCAAGTTTGAAATAGCATCAGCTATACAAAATCTCCCCAAAAAGAAAAGCCTGGGACCAGATGGCTTCACATCAGAATTCTACCAAACCTTTAAAAAGGAACTAGTAGCTATACTACTCAACTTTTTCCAAAATATAGAAAAAGATGAAATACTACCCAACACATTCTATGAAGCAAACATCACCTTGATACCCAAACCAGGAAAAGACCCAACAAAAAAAGAAAATTATACAGCAATATCGCTGATGAACAT